>NC_057798.1:514796286-514796866 GCF_018294505.1 Triticum aestivum | reverse complement strand
GTGGGCGGCTGCGGCGCAGTGGGTCAGGGCAGCGGCGGCGGCGGCGGTGGATCGAGGGAGAGGGAACTGGCGAGGGGGAGAGGGAAGGGGGCATCGGGCGAAAGGGGGAGAGGGAAGGGGGGATTGGGCACAATTCTAATGGCGCACCACCCCTCGGTGCGCCATAAGTACATCCATACTAATGGCGCACCTCACCGTGGTGCGCCATTAGTATTTTTTTTATTTCAACTCGAGCCAACATGTTATGTACCACCGAACTGATCCACATCAAGTCCCCTCTACTAGCTCGACTGGACAGCAGCCAGTTCTCACACCAGGAGGTCCTGGGTTCGACTCCCAGGCTCCACAAATTTTTTTTAGCATTTAAAAAGCTGTTTGATACTTATTTGTGTTTAAATATGTTCAAACTTGTTTAAATAATAACAGTAATATTTTTTTATAAGACAGTAGCATTTAAAAAGCTGTTTGATACTTATTTTTTTATAAGACGGTGCGCGGGGTGCGGGGGGTCGGCGGCGGCGGTTGAGTAGGGGAATCGAGGGTGCGGGGGGTCGGCGGCGGCGGCCGGTGGACTGGGGGG
>NC_057798.1:514783438-514795562 GCF_018294505.1 Triticum aestivum | reverse complement strand
ACAGTAGCATTTAAAAAGCTGTTTGATACTTATTTCTTTATAAGACGGTGCGCGGGATGCGGGGGGTCGGCGGCGGCGGTTGAGTAGGGGAATCAACGGTGCGGGGGGTCGGCGGCGGCGGCTGGTGGACTGGGGGGTGCTCGGCGGCGAGGGGGACCGGATCTGGCGAGGTGGGATAGCGATCGAGATGGAGGGGGATCGAGATCGAGTGTCCATGAAATACCCATGAAATATTCATGATAGTTCAAAAAGTACCCATGAAATACAATCGAGAAATGAAGGCTACGGTTTAAATACAATCGATCTTAGCTAGCTATCTGTTCAAAATCTTCTTGCCCTTCTTTTTCGCAAATGGAGTTCTTCTGTGGAACGAACGTCCTTTAGGTAGGGTGGTCCTGCTTCTTCTTGTGGTGTATGCTGCTACTTCATCATCATCGTCATGTTCGATCCTCGGGTCGCCGTACTTGTCGAAGTCTTGCTCATTGGCTACTCCATCCATTCCGATGATCTTCCTTTTGCCTCTCCTCACGACAACACGACTGGGCTTTGGCGGGTCGGTAATGAAGAAGCATTGGTCCACTTGAGAAGCCAGTACCCATGGTTCATTTTTCGCGGTGACGTTTGCGCCCGCGGTCTTGGATTTGGCTTCGGGTATAACCATGGTGGTGAAATACCGGTCTTCTTTTATGATGTTCTTGGCCCATCTGACACGGAACATCGGGACCTTCTCTCCAGCGTAGCTCAGCTCCCAGATCTCCTCGATCCTTCCGTAGTATCTGTCCTTGTCGTTACCGGTGTAGGATTCCATCGTTACCCCGGAGTTCTGATAACCATCGCTCTTCATGTCCTTGGCCTCGGTGTAGAATGTGTAGCTGTTGATATCGTACGCCTCATAGGTCATCAGGTTGTGCTCGGCGCCCTGTGACAAGGCGAATATGAGTTGTTCTTTCGCGGAAGAATCCTCATGTAAAGGGTACGACAGAAGCTTCTGCTTGAACCAACGCGTGAAACATGAATTGTGCTCTTTGAGTATATCTCTGTCCGTCCTCTGTTGGCCTCGGTCATTGGATGTCTTCTTAATAAAGGTTTTGTGCTCTACCACCCAAGGATCGACCACGTCTATGTGTTGTAGCGCGACTAGGTTTGCTCTTTCAAAGTCGGCGAGTCGACCCTCGAAGTCGACATGCATTTCGCGGCGACCCTCACGGTGACCCCATCCAGTGAGCCTGCCGAGGTGCCTGTTGACGGGCAAACCAACGGGGTTCTCGATGCCTAGATAATTCGTGCAGTAGGAGATGCACTCTTCGGTCAGAAAGCCCCTGGCTATGCTTCCTTCTGGACGTGACATGTTGCGAACGTATCCTTTGATGACACCATTCATCCTTTCGAACGGCATCATGCTGTGCAGGAACGTCGGCCCGAGTTGGATGATATCCTCCACTATATGGACCAGCAGATGCACCATAACGTCGAAGAATGCGGGCGGGAAGTACATCTCAAGCTCGCATAGTATCACCACAATCTCTTCCTGTAGCCTTCTGAGTTGCCTCACGCCAATCGACTTCTGAGAGATGACGTCAAAGAAGTTGCATAGGCCAAATAGTGTTTCACGGACGTGCGCGTCCATGATCCCACGGATTGCAACTGGAAGTATCTGCGTCATCAGCACGTGACAGTCGTGAGACTTCATCCCGCTGAACTTCTGCTTCGCTGGGTCTAGGTATCTGCTTATCTTCCCCGCGTAACCGTAAGGAAGTTTTACTCCTAGGAGGCAGGTGAAAACCTGCTCGATCTCCTCCTGACTTAGAGTGAAGCACGCGGGAGGGTAGTCATTTCCGGTCTTCTTGGCCCTTTTGCCTTTGCGACGACTTTCTGTGTCCTCCTTCGCCTCATCATCATCATCATCATCATCATCATCATCATCATCATCATCATTATCATCATCATCATCATCATCATCATATATAGCGTGAAGCTCCTGCCTGATGCCCATTGATTTCAAGTCTGCCCTTGCTTTCAGCCCATCTTTGGTCCTCTCTGGCATGTTGAGCAGGGTACCAAGCAGACTCTCGCACACGTTCTTCGTGATATGCATGACATCAAGGCTGTGAGGCACACGGTGGATCTTCCAGTACGGCAAGTCCCAGAAAACAGGCCTCGTTTTCCATACCTTCAGCAGCGGCTCTGGCGCCTTTCGCTTCTTTCCCGGCTCTGGCACCTTTTGCTTCTTTCCCGGCAGTGGGCAGTCTTTCCAATTTTTCAACAGCTTGTCTATTTCCTCGCCGCTCCTCGTACACGGGCGTTTTTGGGGTTCGGTTTCACCATCGAACAGATCCTTGCGTTTCCTCCACGGGTCATCGTCGCGAAGCCACCTTCGATGTCCCATGAACACGGTTTTCGAAGACCCGGGATCTCAATCTAGCTGGCGATATGTTGTGTCATCCATGCACCTTACGCATCCAGAAAATCCGTGGACTACCTGCCCCGCAAGATATCCGTAACCGAGATAGTCGTGCACCGTCGTGAGCAGTGCGGCTCTCATAGGGAAATATTCTTTCTCTGCGGCGTCCCATGTATTGGCTGGCATTTTCCACAATGTGTCAAGCTCCTCTTTCAGCAGCCCCAGATATAGATTGATGTCGTTCCCTAGTTGTTTCGGCCCTTCAATTAGCATACTCATGTGAATGTACTTCCTCTTCATGCACAACCAGGGGGGAAGGTTGTACATCCACACAAACATAGGCCAGGTGCTATGTGTGCTTCTGTGGCTGCCAAACGGATTGACTCCATCGGTGCTCGCGCCCAGCACGATGTTCCTTGGATCGTTCCCAAATTCTGGGTATTCGAAGTTCAACGCTTGCCACTGGCTCGCATCCTTAGGGTGACTCAACATCTTGTCTTTTTATCTATCTCCGGATCATTTGCGTCATCTTCTCGCTTCTTCTCCTCCCTATCCGCGTGCCAACGCAGGAGCTTTGCTATCTTAGGATCCGCGAAATACCGCTGTAGACGAGGAGTGATCGGAAAGTACCACACCACTTTTCGAGGAGCTTTCTTCCTCTTCTTGTATCGAGTGACACCGCACACCAGACATATGGTAGACTCCGCGTGCTCGTCCCGATAAATGATGCAATTGTTCATGCACACATGGTATTTCACGTGCGGTAAATCCAGAGGACACACGATTTTCTTCGCCTCCTCCAAACTGGTCGAGCACTTGTTCCCCTTGGGAAGACGTTCGTGCCAGAATGACATGTTCTCGTCGAAGCATGCGTCGGTCATTTTGTGTTTTACCTTCATCTCCAGAGCCATGAGCGTTACTTTCAGGCGGGTATCCTCGGGCCTGCATCCTTCATACAATGGAGTAACCGTGTCTAACTCAAGTTGATCCATCTTGGCTTTCTCTCGGGCGGCAGCTCTTGCGTTATCCGTCTGCTTGAGAAGCAGCTCTTGAATATGAGGGTCTTGCACCCAGCCCATCGATGGTCCAGCGTCGTCTGCTTCGCCGGCATCATCATCATGTCCTGCATCTTCTACATGATGACTGTGTACAGCATCACCGTCGTGATCATCTCCTGGGGATTCTTCGTCTTCTCGCCCCCCTGAGCCGCGGTGGTTGTCTTGCTGCCCTTCCTCATTTCTTGCCCGGCCCCCATGGACGACTTCGTAGTCATCTTCATCACCTTGCCACCGATAGCCATCCATGAAACCACGCAAGAGCAGGTGGTCCCGCACCTGCCCAGAATCTGGGTCCGCAATAAGGCTATTCAGCTTGCATCTTCGATAGGGACATCTTATCTCCGTCTCGTTCTTTTGAAGCATCTCGGCCTTCGCGGACCTCAAAAACCTATTCATGATGCCTTCGGTCATCGTGCGGACCATGGTCGCCTGCGGGGTAGAGCAAAACGATATTTTAGAACCAAGAAAAAATTTGGCATGACTTTCCCTAAAAATAGGACCAAAAAGAATGCTTAATGCCAAAATTCTCGCCGAAACGGAAATGAATCAACATTCCGGCAAAATATTGGCAACTATCGCATTTCAAATGCCGGTACACCTCCAAACACAAACACATGCAAAACCACAAACATATGCAACACCACGAACATACATAGATCTAGCTAGGCCATAAAAGTGCATGTGCACATTGTTGTAGGGGGAACAACATAAATATAGCTTCCCCCCTTACTTACCTAGCAAAACAAGGTAACTTAACCACTTAATTTGAATGAATCTATGGTGGAAATGAGGTGAAAAAGAGGAGGCACCCGAGACAAGGAGGAGGCGGTGGAGAGAATGAAGTGGGGAGAAAGTGAGTGTGGGAGGAGAGGCTGTCCAAAATATCTTGTTGCTGCCCACTTACTAATGGCGCACCAACCACAAATGCGCCATTAGTAATCCAGGTTACTAATGGCGCACCCCCTGGTGGTGCGCCATTAGTAGTTTTGCAAAAAAAAACATACTAATGACGCACTGCACCACGATGCGCCATTACTATTTTAAACTAGTAATGGCGCACCGCGTGCGAGTGCGCCATTAGTAGTTTTGCGAAAAAAGGAATAAAAAAATAATAAAAAAACAACATTAGTGGCGCACTCTCTGGAAGGTGCGCCATTACTAGTTACAACTATTAATGGCGCACTGCCTGTGGATGCACCATTAGTATGTTTGGACAAGCGCACTAGTTAAATTTTTTTTGGTACTAATGGCGCACCATGGGCAGGGTGCGCCATTAGTAGTTTCAACACTAATGGCGCATCAGAAGGTGGTGCGCCATTAGTATATACTAATGGCGCACCACATGTCTGGTGCGCCATTAGTGTCAATTCCATCTATAGCCCTTTTCCTAGTAGTGTGCCCAGCGATATCATTCATGACTCACCTCGAGTACGCATGTATGAAGAGAGAGAAGCCGATCTTGATCGGCAGGAAAATTTAGATTCCCTGGAGGAGGAGCGTGACATCGCAAAAGCCCGTTCCGCATTCTATCACCAACAGGCTCGAAGGTATCAAAGCAGAGAAGTACGGGCCAAAACCTATAACGTTCGCGAACTCGTTCTACGCCTAACGGAGAAGAAAAAGGACATGCTCAAGCCCAAGTGGGAGGGTCCCTTCATTATTGATAAAGTTCTCACCGGAGGAGAGTACCGCCTGCATGATGCATCAGATAATCGACTCGAGCCGAACCCATGGAATGCGGCCACACTCCAAAGATTCTACGCCTTGAGCCGAACTCCGTGTTCGTCTCCTTCCCTCCACCTTTTTTTAAGTTATATCCTCTTTCTTTCTTTCTTTTTTTATGGCCCCAAAAGCTTTAAGTGTGACTCAACTACACACTCTGGACGCGCTATGCGCGCTCACTATACCTTGTGGCTTCTTATATAGAAGCTTAATATAATTACCTTCAGGGCATCATGCCCACTGCATATGTGTTGCTTTTCCATATGTACCTTTTATTCACCATTATATGCATCGATATGACTTAAGTTTTGGCCAAGATGGGTTGTCTGGCTCATGTGTTTATGCCCTACGTTCCCGTTAGTTCGGCTAGGGCATAAGGGGAGCACCTCTGCGATTGTTACTGCCGGGAACACCGGACGTGTACCTCAGACTGGGTGAAGCCGAAAGCTAGCGTTCTTAAGAGAATATTCGGTCGGTGAACTAAAGATGTTTCTTACCTATTACAATACAAACCCCCTGATGTTTCATATACCGCGTCTCTGTTCATAGTTCCGACATGCACATTAATGCATGTGTACCCAGGGAAAGGAACCCTTAACCGAACTATTCTCCCTGGAAGATGTTTCTTACTATCCATGTAATATAACATAGCTAGTTGGGTACTTGTCTGTTCAAGCACTTATGAACCCTACGCCTTTCCACGTGTACCCCAGTTTACATAACTGAGCGCGTATTCAGAAACACTCCGGACTGTTGGGTCCGGAGGCTGAATCGAAAAGGTCCGCCATGACAAATGATTTACAATCCGGCTAGGGACAAAATATGTCAATTGAAGTACACGGTCACTTAGACCCACATACTTCTTCTTCTATACCATCTAGTATGTTGTCTAGCCTACAATCCTGTTGGGAGTACTTTGCGGCTAATCCTACCTGGTCATATACCAGACTAACAGGAATCTCTTTCCCATCTGACCCTACATGTCCGACCAAGGCCATGTGATTCGGATCGAGCTTGGTGTACCGTGTTCTCACCATGGCCCAAGCTTCCCTCGCACCTTGTCGATAGGCAGATATCTTCCATAAATGGAAGTGCCGCCGCGCCCCCTTGAGTAGCTCTACAAGCTCCCCCATGCTTCCTAGCAGGGAGGCGGATGGCCACAAGGCCTGGGCAATACCCTGCATCACCTGCCGAACTTGTTCGTGCAGTTGCGAAAGCTCTTGCAGAAGATCGCCTGCGGATCCGGGCATCTCCTCTTCAGGATGACCAGTCAGTATACCTACAGACATAACTCTGTTAGCCCGTTTCTTCGCCGACTTGTATAAAGGTTCATTTGAGCACAAACTAAAAATGCCACGTTGAAGCCTCTTATTATCCTTCACGGAGTCAGCAAGCTGGGTCCGAACATCTTTCAATTCAACAACCAGCCGGGTATTGGCATCCTGGAGATCGTTTTTCTCACGCCTGACCCGTGTAAGTACACGCTCGCCAGCCTCTAGTTGTCATTGAGCTCGTTGTTCATCCTCTTGTAGGATCTCCGAATTCATCCCGGGATTGCCTGCGGAATCTATTATTAGATCTGCAAACATGCTCAATACCAAATGGTACACGTAATTACATTTTTTATCGATCAAGGAAAATATTACTAGATGATGCCTTCTTGGATTCCTCCATTTCGGCAGTTGCGGTCCTTAGCTGGGCCTTACACTCCTCCACAAGGTTGTCAGAATCGTAATTTTGAATCGGATCGGAGCTCCAATGGTAGGATCACAAATCGTAGAATCTTCACTATCAGGATCGTAGAAACGTAGATTCTATGAAGTAAAATAGTAGAATCAGAGGGGTTAGTTTGGATCGTAAAGTCGAAGAATCGTATAACATAATCGCGATTCTGACAACCTTGCTCCTCCAGCTCTTGAGACAAATGGGTATTCTTCTCTGTAAGAACCTATTCATACAAAGATCCTTAAATCAGTTGTACCAACTGTTTCAAGTCTCAGGGGCTACTGATATACTTATCAGATTTTGCTTACCCGCATATCTTTTAAATACTGGTATGTGGCTCTAGCAAGCCCATCTTGAGCAGCTCGGATGTACGCGTCTCCCGAGTTGAAGGCATTGAATGCCTCTTCGCAGAAATTAGGGTCGCGAAGTGCGGCCCGCCGACGCCGATGATTCACAGTGCTCTCCACTTCAGAATTCGTAGCGGATATTCTATCTGCTTCCTCCATAGGAGGATCGTCCAGTGTCATCCACACGTCAGCCTCCACCCTCGAGGTCGGTTCTGGAATCCGGTTGGTAGAGGTGTGACGAGAAGGATCCCCGGATACAGTCTGGCGGATACTCTTTCTGCCAAGACACGATGGACATTGTTATATTTTAAAGATGACAATCACGTTGCATGCTTCAAATCATATCTCTTCGTGGGCGACTCGGTCCTGTTCGCTTTCCTTTTAAGCCTACCCGCTTGGGCACCCCTTGTTGGTGAGTCGCCACGGGTTCGGCACGGCGTACCGATGGCCTTCCCTATAAAGCGCAATACATGTGTGGTGGGTAAGGCATAAAGAGGGGATACTTTTCGTTTGGACTCTTGTTTTACTTACATATGATGCAAGGAGTAGGCCGGGATAGTCGGCAATGATGGCCACCAAGGCGCTGTCATAGCTTGCCTGGTAAAACGTCCTATCGACGAGCTCCACAAATATGTCCGGATCTGCTTCGAGTCTTGGGTCGAGGGCCCGGTCAGGGTCCTCTGGCTGTGGAGGCGGGTTGTGGACCTCCCTCGCAGCTTTTCGCAGTTCCTGTTATGGACTAGCAAGGTAAATATTTGCAATGAAAGATTGTGGGAATGAATAGAGTTGAGTAAAAGATAGCAACTAACCTAGCTAGGGGGGTTGTACATGGAAAATCCATCCCGTGGCTTAATGCGGATGAACTCCTCTACTTATCCTTTGTACAAATCGGACAATATTCTCGCCAGAGCGGTGGCGGAGTCCATACCTTTCCGATTGCAGCGGGTGGCATCGTCTTCTCCATTGAAGTGCCACATGGGATGCCCCCGATACTGGAGTGGCTGCACCCCCCGCATTATGCATATTGACATAACATCGATTATTGTCAATCCAGATTTGGCAAGCGTCTTTATCTTGCCAATCAGCTGGAGGACCTCTCTGCTATCTTCACTACTAGGAAAAGGCCTACTAATGGCGCACCGGTTTTGCCTACTAATGGCGCACTACCGGTGCGCCATTAGTATCACGCCACTAGTATTTTTTACTAATGGCGCACCACTGGTGCGCCATTAGTATCTGGTTTACTAATGGCGCACCATGCAGTGCGCCATTAGTTTTGCCCATAGTCCGCCACTAGTGTCTGCTATACTAATGGCGCACCACATGGTAGTGCGCCATTAGTAACAATTTTTTTATTTTTTTCTCTTAATGTCAGGTCACTATTTCACATATGAGAAATCCAACACATATATATACAACAAGCATCCATATAACAATCATAGCCAACACACAAGTTCCATCATATATACATACATAGCCAACACATAGTTCCATCGTTACATATTACAAACGTTTCACATTGTTCATCCAACACCGTTATCCTTCAATTCACAAAAGTTTCACATTGATACAAAATAAAAACACAAATGGAAAAGAAGCACTCCATCCATGCAAGCTTCCATGAATTAAATCAAATCTGCAAAATGATAAACAAGTTAGAAGAAGAAGAAGAAGAAGACTAGAAGAATACTAGAAGAAGAAGAACACTAGAAGAAGAATAAGAAGAATTTTGGAAAAGAAGAAGAATAAGAACAAGACTATAAGATTATTATGTAAACTTGATCATTTTGTGCTAACATAAGTTATTTTGGAGCTAACCTATAGGAAACTAAGCATATAAGCTCTAAGTTAGCATATTAGAGCCAACTTAGGTAAAATGAAGCTATAAGTTAGCATATTAGAGCCAACTTAGGTAAAATGAAGCTAACATATGTCATTTTGGAAGAGAAGAAGAATAAGAAGAAGACTATAAGCTTATTATGTAAACTTGATCATTTTGTGCTAACATAAGTTATTTTGGAGCTAACCTATAGGAAACTAAGCATATAAGTAAGCTCTAAGTTAGCATATTAGAGCCAACTTAGGTAAAATGAAGCTAACCTATAGGAAACTAAGCATATTAGAGATAACATAGGTAACTAAGTATATATATATATATATATATATCATTTTGGAGATCTGACATACCTGACAAAGTTCAGTTCTCATGCATTGTTCTTCTCCTTCTCCTTCTCCTTCCTCAGCCTGATGCGCCAAGAGCGGCGAGGCGATGGAGGCAGTGGAGGCAGTGGGATGTAGTCTTCTACCACAATTGGCGTGGTCATGTCGCCCAGCTGTGGGATCGCCGGCGCCACCACCGGTGCGTGGTCATTGTCAGGCACCACCACCATCGCGAGGCCACCTTCAGGCACGACCATCGCTAGGTCATCCTCAGCCACCTCCATCTCTTGCCCATGGTCAGCCACCACCATCTCTTGCCCATGGTCAGCCACCACCATCTCTTGCCCTTGGTCAGCCACCACCAGCGCTAGGTCATCCTCAGCCTGATGCCCATCGTCATCCTGCAGCTCCTCATCCCCACTCTGCTCCTCTTCTCCCGCACTCCAGTCCGGATCATCCTTCTTGTTGTCTATGCTGCTGCCAGAATCGCTGCTGCTTTTGCTATAGCCAGAATCGCTGCTGCTTTCGCTACAGCTAGAATCGCTGCTGCCAGAATCGCTGCTGCCAGTGTTGCTGATGCTGCTCCCATTACATGTCCAAAATGCAACAATGACCGTTAACAATCGATGTGAGACAAAGCCAAATGTAGAGGAATAAGAAGAGGCAGAACGTACCGGCATCATCATCGTCAGCGTAGCGCATGCGACATATAGTCGTGTTGAACACCTTCACGATGAGCATGGTGGCGTTGTCATCGTACCTGAAGAGAAGGAAGTACCCTAGCCACAGGTCGTAGGCACGGTAGAACTTCTCCCACCCACGAGACAAGTACATGTGTCCCTCCTTGATCACCAACTCCACATCCCACTGCCTGCGAAACCCGCTGCCGGCCTGTCGCAGCTTCACATTATTTGGCGGATCTTCACCCATCAGCATGTTCATAAAACTGTCAGGCAGCCTCTGCAGTTTGGGACAATGAGTGATGTAGCAAACAACAAATATCATAATGAGATGGGTGAAGGGGAGATCTCTCGTTTTATATACCTGCATCATGGATGATACTGAAGTCTCAAGTATGATAGTGAAGAACTCGGAAGCATCCAACTCATACTGCGGTGTCGCGGAGCGGCGGTGGCTGCTTCCCGCCATCTCTGATAAGCAGCAGAAGAGACCAATTAGTACCCTTACAACAGATCATAAAACATGCATGATAACAGGCATTAGTCGCAAGTACCCCATATGTCCTTTTTTTAGCACAGTCATGCTAAAATTCACGGAAAATTTCAGCATGACCTTTGCTGAAAATAGGACATATGGAGTACCCGAATTTGCCGGAACGGAAGTTAATCGACATTCCGGCAAACTCAAGGGCCTCTCGAGGTACCTGCACAATCATCACGACACGATGGTCGGAGACAAAACCGAGCAAACTAGCTTAATCCATGCCTCAGCTTATCAACAGTCATTACTTGTCAAATAAAGAAGAAGGAACAATTTATTTGTGACATAGTTACAAATGATGACAGAATGAAGCAAACACCCTACACTAGCCTAAAAACAAGTGAAGTTTCACCCATATAAGAACAAGTGAATTCTAGTCACATTGAATCTGAAAGATAATGCAAAATGCTACTTGGTATTTTCAATCTGGATACTGCATAAATAGTGTTGGAATCTTGGTAATACACTAGTTCTAGAAGAAGTAGACAGACATATATACATCCATCTAATTCTAGAGGGAGTAGACAGAAATATGCATGAACCATCTAGCATTCAAACATATATTCGGAGGACTTGAGGATTCTTTAGTCCAAACAATACATGAACAGCTGCCGATATGCTTTTCTATAGACAAAATCTCTAGTCGTAAACGGAAGACGGGAAACATCAAAACTAGCAGAAGCAGACCAAATGTGCATATATTCTATCTAGCTAAAATGTTATCACTGTCCCACCCCATAGCAAGAATGTTAATATGTTATCACTAAAATGTAAGAACAATCAATGTATTTAATATGTTATCACTGTCCCTCCCTATAGCAAGAATCTTCATATGGCATCTCGAAAATGACCATTATCTCACTAAATGACCAAAATGAACATGTAACAGCAATCTGTGCACACATCTGACTAGATGATCATTACTATGATATTTTGACAGCAATATGTAGACACAGTCTGATGGAAAATTTAGCATGAGTAGTTTTGATAGTTTTTCAGTTTTGAGTTTTGACATACAGTCAGCAACCCCTCTCTGTCAGGCAAACCCCTCTCTGTCAGCAACCAAAACACACACGCACATCAAACAACGGCAACAGGAGCGCGGAGCAGATGACCCACCGTCCCGGAGTCGCCGGCGGGCTCGGCCGGGCCATCGGGGGCAGGCGCGGTGGGCGAGGGCCGCTTGGGGGCGGCGGGCCGGCGGGGCCAGGGCGTCGAGGAGGAGCGCAGGAACTTCCACGCGAAGACGACGGCGATGGCGAAGCTCGCGACGGCGCCGAAGGACCCCGCGCTCTGCCAAGTGAGCCAGCTAGGGTTAGGGTTGGACGGGCGGGCGGGGCGGGCGGAGGGGGAGGGGAGCCCGGCGGGCGGGCGGGCGTGCTTACCTTGTGGCGGAAGAGGAGGGAGACGAGGTCGGAGATCCGGCGGTTGAGGGCCCGGGCGACGCGGCGCACCAGCAAGACGACGTCCAGCTCGGCGGCACTGGGAGC
>NC_057798.1:514778867-514783154 GCF_018294505.1 Triticum aestivum | reverse complement strand
GCGGGGGAGCTGCAGTGGTGGGGGACGTGGGTGCGCGGGGGCGGCGACGCGGGGGAGCTGAAGTGGATTCCGGCGGGGGTTGGGGCGACTGCGGCAGGGGACGGAGGGGGCGGATGGGGTGTGCAGGCGCGGCGGCTGCATACGGTTGGGGAGGAAGGGAGGGAGGGGAATAGGTGGACGGGGGGAAGCTTACTAATGGCGCACCCAGCGGCGGTGCGCCATTAGTAGTTTTGCAAAAAAAAAAAGAATAAAAAAATTCAGTACTGACGCACTCCCTGTCTGGTGCGCCATTACTAGTTAGAACTAGTAATGGTGCACTTCGGCCTGATGCGCCATTAGTATGTATGTAAAAATGAAAACAAATTATAACTAGTGGCGCACCTTTTGTGTGGTGCGCCATTAGTGTCTTCCACACTAATGGCGCATCACCAACAGGTGCGCTATTAGTATATAGTAGTGGCGCACTACTTCCTTGGTGCGCCATTAGTGTCAATACTATCTATAGCCCTTTTCCTAGTAGTGCTTCCTCCTTGGGGTTCCGGGGGCGCCAGCTTCGGCATTTCTTCAATGGGGAATTTGTGAACTCAGGAAGACCCATCCAGATAGGGTCAGGAACGGAGACGTCCTCTATGTAAAACCACTCGGAAGGCCAATCTACGGATGTCTTCTTCGGAGTGCCGGACAAGAATCCGATCCCGGCGATGCGCCATATCTCGGCTCCGCCCACTCAGTATATTGATCCCTCCTAATTGCGAGGTACAAGGAAGAACAACCTTTTCCATAGCTCGAAATGAGCTTCGCAACCCAGAAATAGCTCACAAAGGGCGACATAACCTGCGATGTGCAGGATGGAGACATGAGTGAAGTTGTGCAGCTGGAGGCCAGAATACTCCAGGATCCCATGGAGGAAAGGATGGATTGGAAATCCAATACCCCTCAGCAAGTAAGGGACAAGGCATACACGCTCCCCCCTGGATGGTTTGGGAAAACTCTCCGCTAGCTCCCCGCCATCAAAAGTAGCTAATCCGGCTCGGATGGGGACAAGATATGCAGGTGGGAGAAACCCTTGGGTGTGCAACTCTACCAATTGGCCGCGGGATACGATACACTTCTCCCAGTCACCTGGCTTAGAGCTATGGGAGCGAGAGGAGGAGCTGCGGTGGCCGGCCATGATGGGATGATTTTTCGGGCGCGCTCTGATGAATCCTTGCTTGGGGGAGATGGTGTGATTTGGATCTGAGGATCCCCGTCTCTTTAATAGACGATTTATTTACATGGTTAGGGTGGCAAGTGTAAAAATGCCCCGACTTCTCGCATTCGCTCGACACGTGGAGACTGACATTATTAAGGTGCAGAAGCCGACGAGTGCAACATTAAATGGGAAGCCGGACACTGCTAGTTACAACAGGTACTATGGAGAATTTGGAGAAGAACCCGCCTTGCAATGCCAAAGACAATCTGCGTGCCGGACTCATCGTCATTGAAGCCTGGTTCAGGGGCTACTGAGGGAGTCCTGGATTAGGGGGTCCTCGGACAGCCGGACTATATACTTATGCCGGACTGTTTGACTATGAATATACAAGATTGAAGACTTCGTCCCGTGTCCGGGCGGGACTCTCCTTTGCGTGGAAGGCAAGCTTGGCAATTAGGATATGTAGATTTCCTTCTCTGTAACCGACTTTGCGTAACCCTAGCCCCCTCTAGTGTCTATATAAACTAGAGGGTTTAGTCCGTAGGACAAGAACAATCATAATCATAGGCTAGCTTCTAGGATTAGCCTCTACGATCTCGTTGTAGATCAACTCTTGTAATAGTCATATCATCAAGATCAATCAAGCATGAAGTAGGGTATTACCTCCATAGAGAGGGCCCGAACCTGGGTAAACATTGTGCCCCCCACCTCCTGTTACCATTAGACATAGACGCACAGTTCGGGACCCCGTACCCGAGATCCGCCGGTTTTGACACCGACACCTAGCGCGTCGAGCTCAAAGGGATAGAGAGACACAACAGTTTATCCTGGTTCGGGCCACCTTGCGGTGTAATACCATACTCCAACATTTTGGTTGATTGCCTCGAAGGGCTGAGGATGGACTAGTACAGTGGATGAACTGACCTCAGAAGGTGAGGTGTTCTTCAGCTCAAGAGAGCTGGTGAGGTGGTTGGGTGAGGATGAGCTTGTCTTCTATGGTGGTGGCAAAGTCCTATTTATAGTGGCCTTGGTCCTCTTCCCAAATGTTGGCGGGAAGGGATCCCACAACGGCCATATTTGAAGGGGGACAAGAAGTACATCCTATCCTGACTAAAGTGGTCTTCGCCTGTGAAAAGCCACTATTGGTGATGCTGCAGTGGGCTTGGTGATGACCTTCATCCTGCCGTCCTAGCGGTCTTGGTCTTGTTGCACCAGAATGGAAACCTTTGGCTGATTCCTCGGGACTCCGTGCCCGCTGCTTGCCTCCTTTGCACGAAATAGGAAACTGGCCTTGGTCATCATGGCTCACATCAGCTGAGCCTCATGAGGTGCACCTTGCATAGAACTCTCCACCCCTCGGGAGCCAGCCTGAGGAGGCTGATCCCCTTGGGGGTCTTGGCGTTGTCCGCCTCGTGAGGCTTGGCCACTTGCGAGGGTCTTGAGCTGCCGATGGTGAAGGTGGGCCGTACCAGGCCGTCGATGGAGCCACGCAGTGGGCCGCAGGCAAGCAAGTATAGGTACCCCATATCCATAACACTAATAGTTATCGTGTGTGCCAAAGGTGACGGGGAGGCGGATCAGCCCTAGAGGACAGGTGGAGCCATCGACAACCCCCGAGAAAGGCTTGGTGGGGAGGAGCCGGCCGTAGGGCACAAGAAGCAAGCCGAACTCTTCCACGGAGAGGACGTTGAGGCTAGCGCCGCTGCTGATGAGGATTCTGGTGACTGCCACATTGCAGATGGTGGGGGTGCAGAGCATAGGGAGCGTGGTGGTGCCGATTGTGGTCTTGGGGTGGTCCCTTGAGTCGAAGGTCAGATCGGCCTTAGGTGCCACCCAGCCCGAAGGGGCTCCCCACTGCATGTAGGCGGCACCCGCCCTGCGGAAGAATTACTTGACGTTGCGGTCCGAGGCCGGCACCTGCGAGCCGCCAAGTAGGGTTGCGACAGCATGGGGCGCTGGTGCCGCGAAGCAAGCGATGAAGAGGTCGCGCAGATCTTCCGAGGATGCCACTGAAGACTTCGGCAAGCCCAGGAGCCAGGCGCGCGACACACTCGTTGTTGGATGTCGGGTTCCGGCAAAACCCTTAAGGGTTCAAACTCTGGGGTGCGCACGAAGATCTTCTTCATTCCGATCCACGTCCCAAAACCTCACCGTGAATCTAAGCTACACGATGAACAACACAAGAGACGCGAGGTATATACTGGTTTGGGACACCGTTGTGGTTTAATACCCTAATCCAGTGTGTGGTGTGGTGGATTGCCTCTAGGGCTGATGATGAACAGTATAGAGGAAGAACAGCCTCGTGAGGGGTGTTCTTGTGGTGGAGTGCTTGGAGAGGAATTGCTCCGTCTCTATTGGCTATAGGTCAGATCCAGATGCCTTCTACTGTGGTGGCTATATCTATATATAGAGGCCCTGGTCCTCTTCCCAAATATTGAGCGGAAAGGGAGCCAACAACGACCATTTTGAAGGGGGACAGCTAGTACAACCTATCCTGACTAAAGGTGGTCTTCGACTATCAAAAGCACTGGTGATGACGCTGTCTTGGGCTCCACGGTGATCTCCGTCCTACCGTCCTGCTGGTCTTGGTCTCATTGCACCAATATGGAAACCTTTGCACTACAAAAAAAAGACACATCCGTGAAATTTTGGGCTGAACGAATTTTTTTTTCTGTCATACATATGACACTTCTATGACGATAATTGTGACAAAACCCGATATCATCATAGATGTGGCGGGCTCCTACTTCTATGAAAAAAATCATGACAGAAAATGGGCTTTTCGTCCTGGGCAGGCCGGAGACGCAGCTGCATGACATTCTTTGGGTCATGCATGACGGAAAAACCGTGGTAGAAGCAAGGGGGAGGAAAATTTCGGGGCGTTGCCGGTTACAGTGGGAGGTCGGGGGCCGAGCGATGCGCGTTCCTCTCGTACACGTACGCGCGTGTGTGTGAGGCGTTGGCTCTAACTGAACCCGAGCGAGGCGTTGGGCTCTAACTAAACCCGAGCGATTGCACTGCAGGCTACACGTTACTGAACCCGAGCGATCGATCTGTGGCTGTTAACTGAACCCGATCGAGCGATTCCTTCGCTA
>NC_057798.1:514743285-514778527 GCF_018294505.1 Triticum aestivum | reverse complement strand
GGGGTTGGATGAACAGTGAGTGGTGGCATTGCCTCTGGATGAACAGGACCCCATGGTGTGGTGGAGGGCTCGATGAACAGTAGATGGTGGAGGGGTTCCCGTGGAGGGGTGGTTGAACAGGACCCCGTGGTGTGGAGGGTTGGATGAACAGTAGACGGTGGAGGGTGGTTGAACAATAGCCAGTGGAGTAGCGTGCGGTGGAGGCTGGATGAACAGGAGCCCGTGGAGGCTGGAGGAGGTCGACGGCAGCCCGTGGAGGCTGGAGGAGGTCGATGGTGGAGATGAACAGTATCCCGTGGAGTCCCATTTTGCGGTACCCCACACCCCTCCCGATGAACAGGACCCCCGTTTCGACCGTAGCACTCCAACACGAGTCCATTTCGTTCGTTTTGCGGTACGCCACACCCCTCCCGATCAACAGGACCCCGTTTCGACCATAGGAGGTCCGTTTCCTCTGTTTTGCGGTACACCACACCCCTCCCGATCAATAGGACCCCATTCCAAACGTAGGAGGTCTATTTCCTCCGTTTTGCGGTACAACAGGCCTCGTTTCCATCGCCCGTTCCGTCGAAGCCGTCCCGATGAACACGATCACGCATTCCGTTCCGACCCAGCCGGTTGGCTCCCCATGAACATGACGACGACGCTGTTTGTCCGTTCCGACCCAGCGTGCCTCTACATCGACCAGTATGTACGTACACGTTCGCGACCAGAATGACAATGCTATGTACGCTTCGACCAGGTGGGTCCCGACTGTCAGACACTTCCTTGCCTGCGAAGATGTAGCTGGTGGGTCCCAGCAGTTAGGGGGGCGAATCGTTATGTTTTTTTTTTGCCCAGACGCACTTCCTTGCGTGCGAAGATGTAGCGAGTGTGTCCCAGCAGTCAGGGGGGCGAATCGTTTTTTTTTTGCTCGGACGCACTTTGAGGGAGTCCTGGATTAGGGGATGTCCGGATGGCCGAACTAAGACCTTTGGCCGGACTTCTGGACTATGAAGATACAAGATTGAATACTCCGTCCCATGTCCGCATGTTGCTTTCCTTGGCATGGAAGGCAAGCTTGGCGATACGATATGAAGATCTCCTCCCATTGTAACCGACTCTGTGTAACCCTAGCCCTCTCCGGTGTCTATATAAACCGGAGAGTTTTAGTCCTTAGGACGAACAACAATCATACCATAGGCTAGCTTCTAGGATTTAGCCACTCCGATCTTGTGGTAGATCTACTCTTGTACTACCCATATCATCAATATTAATCAAGCAGGAGTAGGGTTTTACCTCCATCGAGAGGGCCTGAACCTGGGTAAAAACATCGTGTCCCTTGTCTCATGTTACCATCCGCCTAGACGCACAGTTCGGGACCCCCTACCCGAGATCCGCCAGTTTTGACACCGACATTGGTGCTTTCATTGAGAGTTCCTCTGTGTCGTCGCCTTTAGGCCCGATGGCTTCTTCGCTCGTCAATCGTGATGCGGTCCTGGATGAGACTTTTCTCCCCGGACAGATCTTCGTATTCGGCGGCTTCGCACTGCGGGCCGACTCGTTCGGCCATCTGGAGCAGGTCGAAAGCTATGCCACTGGCCATCAGGTCAGGTTTGGAAGCTTAAACTACACGTCCGACATCCGCGGGGACTTGATCTTCGACGGATTCGAGCCACGACCGGGAGCGCCGCACTGTCACGATGGGCATGATTTAGCTCTGTCATCAGACAACACCCAGAGCGTCGCTCAGGTGTCCGCTCCGACCATTAGCTCGGAGCCCACTGCGCTAGTTGGGGATGGACAGTTGGAGGCCGCCCCGGAAGCTGCAACCTCTACAGCGATAGAGCCGGATACCAGCCTAGCCCCTTGCAAGGCTCGTGACTCCAAGGTTTCGGACTCCGATCCGGACTCCGTAAATCCCGCACCTCTTCCGATTAAGCCCGATTGGGCTCCGGTCATGGAGTTCACCGCCGCGGATGTGTTTCAGCACTCGCCTTTCGGCAATATCCTGAATTCGTTAAAGTCTCTCTCTTTGTCAAGAGAGCCCTGGCCGAACTATGACCAACACGGTTGGGATACGGACGACGAAGAAGTTCGTAGCCCACCCACCACCCACTTCGTAGCCACTGTCGACGATTTAACCGACATGCTCGACTTTGACTCCGAAGACATCAACGGCATGGACGCTGATGAAGGAGACGATCAAGAACCATCACCTATAGGGAGCTGGAAAGCCACCTCGTCATATGATATATACATGGTGGACACCCCTAAAGCGGGGGATGGCGAGGAGAAAACGGAGGATGACCCCTCCATGAAGCAACCCAAGCGCCAACGTCAGCGGCGCCGCTCTAAGTCCCGCCAAAGCAAAAACGGCGATTCTGGCACCGGAGATAACAACACACCGGACAGTGCCGAAGACAACCCCCTCCAGCAGGATTCAGTGCAGGAGGACGAAGGAGCCAGCCCTCATGAGAGAGCGGCCGACAAAGAGGATGAGGACGACAATTACATGCCTCCCTCCGAAGACGAGGCAAGCCTCGACAATGACGAATTCGTCGTGCTAGAGGATCCCGTCGAACAAGAGCGTTTCAAACGCAGGCTCGTAGCCACGGCAAGCAGCCTCAAGAAGAAACAGCAGCAGCTTAGAGCTGACCAAGACTTGCTAGGCGACAGATGGACCGAAGTCCTGGCGGCCGAAGAGTATAAACTAGACTACCCATCCAAGAGCTACCCAAAGCGCAGTCTGCTACCCCAACTTGAGGAGGAAGCAACTAAACCTACATCACCAGCGTACGATGCGCCCGATCGGCCACCCCGTGGCCACGATAGAGAGGCCTTCAGGCCCTCAACCCAAGCCGCACCCCGAGACCGCTCAAAACATACCAGAGTACGGGGAGATGCAACAGACCTGTGAGACATCTTGGAGAATAAGGCAAGGCAAACAAGATCGATCTACGGATCGCGTGGGCGCCCCGCTTCACGTGACGCTAGCCGTCACGCCAGACACAATAAGTATAGCCCGGCTGAATACAACAGACCAAGCTCGTCCGAGCTGCGTCGTGATATAGCCCAGTACAGGGGCGCCGCACACCCACTATGCTTCACAGACGAAGTAATGGATCATCAAATCCCCGAGGGCTTCAAACCTGTAAACATCGAATCATACAATGGCACAACAAATCCTGTGGTATGGATCGAGGATTATCTCCTTCATATCCACATGGCCCGTGGTGATGATCTACACGCCATCAAATACCTCCCGCTCAATCTTAAAGGACCAGCTCGACATTGGCTTAACAGCCTACCAGTAGAGTTAATTAGTTGTTGGGAAGACCTGGAATCCACATTCCTTGACAACTTCTAGGGCACGTATGTGCGACCACCAGACGCTGATGACCTAAGCCACATAATCCAGCAGCCAGAGGAATCGGCCAGACAATTCTGGACACGGTTCCTAACCAAGAAAAACCAAATAGTCGATTGTCCGGACGCCGAGGCCCTTGCAGCCTTCAAGCACAACATCCGAGATGAATGGCTTGCCCGGCACCTAGGACAGGAAAAGCCGAAATCTATGGCAGCCCTCACGACACTCATGATCCGTTTCTGTGCGGGAGAAGACAGCTGGCTAGCTTGTAGCAATAACATAACCAAGAGCCCCGGCAATTCGGATACCAAGGATAACAACGGCAGGTCACGTCGCAACAAGCATAAGCGCCGCATTAACGGTGACAATACTGAAGATACGACAGTCAATGCCGGATTCAGAGGCTCTAAACTGGGTCAGCGGAAGAAGCCATTCAAAAGAAACCCTCCGGGCCCATCCAGCTTAGACCAGATACTCGATCGCTCGTCCCCGATACACGGCACCCCCGAACAGCCAGCCAATCACACCAACAGGGATTGTTGGGTGTTCAAGCAGGCAGGCAAGTTAAGTGCCGAGACCAGAGACAAGGGGCTACATAGCGATGACTAGGAGGGGCCCCGGCCGCCGAACAACAAAGGACAGAAAGGATTTTCCCCGCAAGTTTGGACGGTGAACATGATAAACGCAACCCACATCCCCAAAAGGGAGCGGAAGCGTGCTCTCAAGGACGTCTATGCGCTGGAGCCAGTCGCCCCAAAGTACAACCCATGGTCCTCCTGCCCGATCACCTTTGATCGAAGGGACCATCCCACCAGCATCCATCACGGCGGATTCGCCGCACTGGTCCTAGACCCAATTATTGACGGATTTCACCTTACCAGAGTCCTAATGGACGGCGGCAGTAGCCTAAACCTGCTTTACCAGGACACAGTGCGAAAAATGGGCATCGATCCTTCAAAGATTAAACCCACAAAGACAACCTTCAAAGGTGTCATACCAGGGGTAGAAGCCAGCTGTACAGGCTCGGTTACACTCGAGGTGGTCTTCGGATCCCCGGATAACTTCCGAAGCAAGGAGTTAATCTTCGACATAGTCCCATTCCGCAGCGGCTAACACGCCTTGCTTGGACGAACCGCATTTGCAAAATTCAATGCGGTGCCGCACTATGCATATCTCAAGCTCAAGATGCCAGGACCTCGCGGAGTCATCACGGTAAACGGAAACACTGAACGCCCTCTCCGAACGGAGGAGCACACGGCGGCCCTAGCGGCGGAAGTACAGAGTAGCCTCTCAAGGCAGTTCTCCAATCCAGGCGTCAAACATCCGGACAACGCCAAGCGAGCCCGAAGTAACCTCCAACAAATCCGGCTGGCACGTTCCGAGCAAGCATAGCAGTGCGGCCCCAACCCCAACCCCCGCCAAACGGCGATACTGGTACCACGCGTACATAATTATGCCTTAGAGATACCATGGGCATAAGGGGAGGGGCACAACAACGGCATGCCCAGAAGGCGGCTCAACCTCACCAAGGGGCTCCCTATTTCGCCGTTTTCCTTTTTACACACTTTCAGGACCCAACTATTCAGAAGGCCTGTCCGGCAATACACTCGCCGAACCAACGATGCAACATCCAGGGAGGTAGCAAGCCACGTCAAAAGTCCAGGTGGCCTCTAAAACGAGTTCAATAGCTGTTTTACTTACAATCCCGCAGCTTGCCCCTGGAGGGGAATATGTCAAATACTCCCATCTCTTGCTTACCTCACTTCTTGTATCGTTCTGCTTTCGCAGCAGCCCTTTTTTTTAATAAACAATATATAGCTTTTACCTATTATTGTACTTATCTATTTTTATATAGAAATATGTTCAGTCATGACATTCTGCAACCGTACACTTTGGTGCGGACAATACACCAGGGGCTTACAACACCCCATAACATGGTGTGAGAAGATCGAACACTCTCACGAGTGCGGCACCCCGAACTTATAGCACTATATGCATCGGCTCCGAATCATGTCTTTGGTCAATAGTTGGGTTTGCCCGGCTCCCATGTTTTGGTACCTTACGTTCCGCATTGTTGGCTAAGGTAGCGCTGGGAGAACTACTGCGATTGTTCCCCAGTTGAGCTGGGTTAACACCTCACTAGAGAAAGCTAAAACTGTCTGTCATGATAGTGCGAGAGACTGGTCACTGTTCGTGAGGTTTCTTCGAGTCCTTAAAGACTTATGCCGCTTCGAGTGAGGAACCGGACTTATCTAGCCTAGGCATGGATAGCGCCCCAAACTCGGTCTTCTGAATACCAGGGGCTTCGCCGAAATTTAAAATTATAGAATTCTATGGCTAAGTGAGAGTGATAAAGCATTATAAGTCCGATGGCCTGGTTCGTTGTGCTGAATGCCTCCCTAGATGGACCCAAGAATGGGAACAAGAGCGCTCAGGTTTATCCCAAACACCCCAGCACTCGTGGCATGGGGGTCGAAGCCGACGACTTGCATCTCTCAGATTTGATAAACGGCCGCACAGAAGGTAATATTTTAAATTAACAAGCATTGCTTAACGCATATGAACAAAGCTTCAGCGTACAGGATAACAAATGCGAGTCTACTCAAAAATTACATCTTTGGAGCACTCATCCGCTATACGGCGGGCAACCTTCAGAACACCATTATAATACATCTCGGGCGTATGATACTCCTTACCCGGCGGTGGCGCGTCCGTCAACAGCTTCTCCGCATCTAGCTTGCCCCAGTGCACCTTAGCACAGGCAAGGGCCCGACGGGCACCTTCAATACAAACGGAGCGCTTGACGACCTCAATCCACGGACACGCGTCCACCAGCCGCCGCACCAGACCGAAGTAGCTCCCAGGCATGACTTCTCCAGGCCACAGCCGAGCTATGAGGCCCTTCTGAAGGAAATATGCCCTAGAGGCAATAATAAAGTTATTATTTATTTCCTTATAATCATGATAAATGTTTATTATTCATGCTAGAATTGTATTTACCGGAAACATAATACATGTGTGAATACATAGACAAACAGAGTGTCACTAGTATGCCTCTACTTGACTAGCTCGTTAATCAAAGATGGTTATGTTTCCTAACCATGAACAATGAGTTGTTATTTGATTAACGAGGTCACATCATTAGTAGAATGATCTGATTGACATGACCCATTCCATTAGCTTAGCACCCGATCGTTTAGTATGTTGCTATTGCTTTCTTCATGACTTATACATGTTCCTATGACTATGAGATTATGCAACTCCCGTTTACCGGAGGAACACTTTGGGTACTAACAAACGTCACAACGTAACTGGGTGATTATAAAGGAGTACTACAGGTGTCTCCAATGGTCGATGTTGGGTTGGCGTATTTCGAGATTAGGATTTGTCACTCCGATTGTCGGAGAGGTATCTCTGGGCCCTCTCGGTAATACACATCACTTAAGCCTTGCAAGCATTACAACTAATATGTTAGTTGTGAGATGATGTATTACGGAACGAGTAAAGAGACTTGCCGGTAACGAGATTGAACTAGGTATTGGATATCGACGATCGAATCTCCGGCAAGTAACATACCGATGACAAAGGGAACAACGTATGTTGTTATGCGGTCTGACCGATAAAGATCTTCGTAGAATATGTAGGAGCCAATATGGGCATCCAGGTCCCGCTATTGGTTATTGACCAGAGACGTGTCTCGGTCATGTCTACATTGTTCTCGAACCCGTAGGGTCCGCACGCTTAAGGTTACGATGACAGTTATATTATGAGTTTATGCATTTTGATGTACCGAAGGTTGTTCGGAGTCCCGGATGTGATCACGGACATAACGAGGAGTCTCGAAATGGTCGAGACATAAAGATTGATATATTGGAAGTCTATGTTTGGACATCGGAAGTGTTCCGGGTGAAATCGGGATTTTACCGGGTTACCGGGAGGTTACCGGAACCCCCCGGGAACCATATGGGCCTTCATGGGCCTTAGTGGAAAGGTGAAAGGGCTGCCCACCAGGGCTGCGCGCCTCCCCCCTTCCCCTAGTCCTATTAGGACTAGGAGAGGTGGCCGGCCACCCTTCTCCTCTTTCCCCCTTTGGGGATTCCTAGTTGGAATAGGATTGGAGGGGAGTCCTACTCCCGGTAGGAGTAGGACTCCTCCTGCGCCACCTCCTCCTGGCCGGCGCCTCCTCCCCCCCCTTGGCTCCTTTATATACGGAGGCAGGGGCACCTCTAAACACACAAGTTGACACAAGTTGATCCACGTGATCGATTCCTTAGCCGTGTGCGGTGCCCCCTGCCACCATATTCCTCGATAATACTGTAGCGGAGTTTAGGCGAAGCCCTGCTGCTGTAGTTCATCAAGATCGTCACCACACCGTCGTGCTGACGAAACTCTTCCCCGACACTTTGATGGATCGGAGTCCGGGGATCGTCATCGAGCTGAACGTGTGCTCGAACTCGGAGGTGCCGTAGTTTCGGTGCTTGATCAGTTGGATCGTGAAGACGTACGACTACTTCCTCTATGTCGTGTCATCGCTTCCGCAGTCGGTCTGCATTGGGTACGTAGACAACACTCTCCCCTCGTTGCTATGCATCACATGATCTTGCGTGTGCGTAGGAAATTTTTTGAAATTACTACGAAACCCAACAGTGGTATCAGAGCCAAGTTATTAATGTTGATGTTATATGCACGAGTAGAACACAAGTAAGTTGTGGACGATACAAGTCATACTGCCTACCAGCATGTCATACTTTGGTTCGGCGGTATTGTTGGACGAGACGACCCGGACCAACCTTACGCGTACGCTTACGCGAGACCGGTTCCCTCGACGTGCTTTGCACAGAGATGGCTTGCGGGCGACTGCCTCTCCAACTTTAGTTGAACCAAGTATGGCTACGCCCGGTCCTTGCGAAGATTAAAACAGAGTCTATTTGACAAACTATCGTTGTGGTTTTGATGCGTAGGTGAGATTGGTTCTTACTTAAGCCCGTAGCAGCCACGTAAAAACATGCAACAACAAAGTAGAGGACGTCTAACTTGTTTTTGCAGGGCATGTTGTGATGTGATATGGTCAAGGCATGATGCTGAATTTTATTGTATGAGATGATCATCTTTTGTAAACAAGTTATCGGCAACTGGCAGGAGCCATATGGTTGTCGCTTTATTGTATGCAATGCAATCGCGATGTAATGCTTTACTTTATTACTAAACGGTAGTGATAGTCGTGGAAGCATAAGATTGGCGAGACGACAACGATGCTACGATGGAGATCAAGGTGTCGCGCCGGTGACGATGGTGATCATGACGGTGCTTCGGAGATGGAGATCACAAGCACAAGATGATGATGGCCATATCATATCACTTATATTGATTGCATATGATGTTTATCTATTTATGCATCTTATCTTGCTTTGATTGACGGTAGCATTATAAGATGATCTCTCACTAAATTATCAAGAAGTGTTCTCCCTGAGTATGCACCGTTGCCAAAGTTCGTCGTGCCCAGACACCACGTGATGATCGGGTGTGATAAGCTCTACGTCCATCTACAACGGGTGCAAGCCAGTTTTGCACACGCAGAATACTCAGGTTAAACTTGACGAGCCTAGCATATGCAGATATGGCCTCGGAACACGGAGACCGAAAGGTCGAGCGTGAATCATATAGTAGATATGATCAACATAACGATGTTCACCATTGAAAACTACTCCATCTCACGTGATGATCGGTTATGGTTTAGTTGATTTGGATCACGTGATCACTTAGATGATTAGAGGGATGTCTATCTAAGTGGGAGTTCTTTAGTAATATGATTAATTGAACTTAAAATTTATCATGAACTTAGTCCCTGATAGTATCTTGCTTGTTTATGTTGATTGTAGATAGATGGCTCGTGCTGTTGTTCCGTTAAACTTTAATGCGTTCCTTGAGAAAGCAAAGTTGAAAGATGATGGTAGCAATTATACGGACTGGGTCCGTAACTTGAGGATTATCCTCATTGCTGCACAGAAGAATTACGTCCTGGAAGCACCGCTGGGTGCCAGGCCTGCTGCTGGAGCAACGCCAGATGTTATGAACGTCTGGCAGAGCAAAGCTGATGACTACTCAATAGTTCAGTGTGCCATGCTTTACGGCTTAGAATCGGGACTTCAACGACGTTTTGAACGTCATGGAGCATATGAGATGTTCCAGGAGTTGAAGTTAATATTTCAAGCAAATGCCCGGATTGAGAGATATGAAGTCTCCAATAAGTTCTATAGCTGCAAGATGGAGGAGAACAGTTCTGTCAGTGAGCATATACTCAAAATGTCTGGGTATAATAATCACTTGATTCAATTGGGAGTTAATCTTCCGGATGATTGCGTCATCGACAGAATTCTCCAATCACTGCCACCAAGCTACAAGAGCTTCGTGATGAACTATAATATGCAAGGGATGAACAAGACTATTCCCGAGCTCTTCGCAATGCTGAAAGCTGCGGAGGTAGAAATCAAAAAGGAGCATCAAGTGTTGATGGTTAACAAAACCACTAGTTTCAAGAAAAAGGGCAAAGGAAAGAAGAAAGGGAACTTCAAGAAGAACAGCAAGCAAGTTGCTGCTCGATAAGAAACCCAAGTCTAGACCTAAGCCTGAAACTGAGTGCTTCTACTGCAAGCAGACTGGTCACTGGAAGCGGAACTGCCCCAAGTATTTGGCGGATAAGAAAGATGGCAAGGTGAACAAAGGTATATATGATATACATGTTATTGATGTGTACCTTACTAGAGCTCGCAGTAGCACCTGGGTATTTGATACTGGTTCTGTTGCTAATATTTGCAACTCGAAACAGGGACTACAGAATAAGCGGGCACTGGCAAAGGACGAGGTGACGATGCGCGTGGGAAACGGTTCCAAAGTCGATGTGATCGCGGTCGGCACGCTACCTCTACATCTACCTTCGGGATTAATATTAGACCTAAATAATTGTTATTTGGTGCCAGCGTTGAGCATGAACATTATATCTGGATCTTGTTTAATGCGAGACGGTTATTCATTTAAATCAGAAAATAATGGTTGTTCTATTTATATGAGTAATATCTTTTATGGTCATGCACCCTTGAAGAGTGGTCTATTCTTACTGAATCTCGATAGTAGTAATACACATATTCATAATGTTGAAACCAAAAGATACAGAGTTGATAATGAAAGTGCAACTTATTTGTGGCACTGTCGTTTAGGTCATATCGGTGTAAAACGCATGAAGAAACTCCATACTAATGGACTTTTGGAACCACTTGATTATGAATCACTTGGTACTTGCGAACCGTGCCTCTTGGGCAAGATGACTAAAACACCGTTCTCCGGTACTATGGAGAGAGCAACAGATTTGTTGGAAATCATACATACCGATGTATGTGGTCCGATGAATATTGAGGCTCGTGGCGGATATCGTTATTTTCTCACCTTCACAGATGATTTGAGCAGATATGGATATATCTACTTAATGAAGCATAAGTCTGAAACATTTGAAAAGTTCAAAGAATTTCAGAGTGAAGTTGAAAATCATCGTAACAAGAAAATAAAGTTTCTACGATCTGATCGTGGAGGAGAATATTTGAGTTACGAGTTTGGTGTACATTTGAAAAACTGTGGAATAGTTTCACAACTCACGCCACCCGGAACACCACAGCGCAATGGTGTGTCCGAACGTCGTAATCGTACTTTACTAGATATGGTGCGATCTATGATGTCTCTTACAGATTTACCGCTATCATTTTGGGGTTATGCTTTAGAGACGGCCGCATTCACGTTAAATAGGGCACCATCAAAATCTATTGAGACGACGCCTTATGAACTATGGTTTGGCAAGAAACCAAAGTTGTTGTTTCTTAAAGTTTGGGGCTGCGATGCTTATGTGAAAAAGCTTCAACCTGATAAGCTCGAACCCAAATCGGAGAAATGTGTATTCATAGGATACCCAAAGGAAACTGTTGGGTACACCTTCTATCACAGATCCGAAGGCAAAACATTCGTTGCTAAGAATGGATCATTTCTAGAGAAGGAGTTTCTCTCGAAAGAAGTGAGTGGGAGGAAAGTAGAACTTGACGAGGTAACTGTACCTGCTCCCTTACTGGAAAGTAGTTCATCACAGAAAACTGTTTCAGTGACACCTACACCAGTTAGTGAGGAAGCCAATGATAATGATCATGAAACTTCAGATCAAGATACTACTGAACCACGTAGATCAACCAGAGTAAGATCCGCGCCAGAGTGGTACGGAAATCCTGTTCTGGAAGTCATGCTACTAGATCATGATGAACCTACGAACTATGAAGAAGCGATGGTGAGCCCAGATTCCGCAAAGTGGCTTGAAGCCATGAAATCTGAGATGGGATCCATGTATGAGAACAAAGTATGGACTTTGGTTGACTTGCCCGATGATCGGCAAGCAATTGAGAATAAATGGATCTTTAAGAAGAAGACTGACGCTGATGGTAATGTTACTGTCTACAAAGCTCGACTTGTCGCAAAAGGTTTTCGACAAGTTCAAGGGATTGACTACGATGAGACCTTCTCAGCCGTAGCGATGCTTAAGTCCGTCCGAATCATGTTAGCGATTGCCGCATTTTATGATTATGAAATTTGGCAGATGGATGTCAAAACTGCATTCCTGAATGGATTTCTGGAAGAAGAGTTGTATATGATGCAACCGGAAGGTTTTGTCGATCCAAAGGAAACTAACAAAGTGTGCAAGCTCCAGCGATCCATATATGGACTGGTGCAAGCCTCTCGGAGTTGGAATAAACGTTTTGATAGTGTGATCAAAGCATTTGGCTTTATACAGACTTTCGGAGAAGCCTGTATTTACAAGAAAGTGAGTGGGAGCTCTGTAGCATTTCTGATATTATATGTGGATGACATATTACTGATTGGAAATGATATAGAATTTCTGGATAGCATAAAGGGATACTTGAATAAAAGTTTTTCAATGAAAGACCTCGGTGAAGCTGCTTACATATTAGGCATTAAGATCTATAGAGATAGATCAAGACGCTTAATTGGACTTTCACAAAGCACATACCTTGACAAAATTTTGAAGAAATTCAAAATGGATCAAGCGAAGAAAGGGTTCTTGCCTGTGTTACAAGGTGTGAAATTGAGTAAGACTCAATGCCCGACCACTGAAGAAGATAGAGAGAATATGAAAGATGTTCCCTATGCATCTGCCATAGGCTCTATCATGTATGCAATGCTGTGTACCAGACCTGATGTGTGCCTTGCTATAAGTTTAGCAGGGAGGTACCAAAGTAATCCAGGAGTGGATCACTGGACAGCGGTCAAGAACATCCTGAAATACCTGAAAAGGACTAAGGATATGTTTCTCGTATATGGAGGTGACAAAGAGCTCACCGTAAAAGGTTACGTTGATGCAAGCTTTGACACTGATCCGGACGATTCTAAATCGCAAACCGGATACGTGTTTACATTAAACGGTGGAGCTGTCAGTTGGTGCAGTTCTAAACAAAGCGTCGTAGCGGGATCTACATGTGAAGCGGAATACATAGCTGCTTCGGAAGCAGCAAATGAAGGAGTCTGGATGAAGGAGTTCATATCCGATCTAGGTGTCATACCTAGTGCATCGGGTCCAATGAAAATCTTTTGTGACAATACTGGTGCAATTGCCTTAGCAAAGGAATCCAGATTTCACAAAAGGACCAAACACATCAAGAGACGCTTCAACTCCATCCGGGATCTAGTCCAGGTGGGAGACATAGAGATTTGCAAGATACATATGGATCTGAATGTTCCAGACCCGTTGACTAAGCCTCTTCCACGAGCAAAACATGATCAGCACCAAGGCTCCATGGGTGTTAGAATCATTACAGTGTAATCTAGATTATTGACTCTAGTGCAAGTGGGAGACTGAAGGAAATATGCCCTAGAGGCAATAATAAAGTTATTATTTATTTCCTTATAATCATGATAAATGTTTATTATTCATGCTAGAATTGTATTTACCGGAAACATAATACATGTGTGAATACATAGACAAACAGAGTGTCACTAGTATGCCTCTACTTGACTAGCTCGTTAATCAAAGATGGTTATGTTTCCTAACCATGAACAATGAGTTGTTATTTGATTAACGAGGTCACATCATTAGTAGAATGATCTGATTGACATGACCCATTCCATTAGCTTAGCACCCGATCGTTTAGTATGTTGCTATTGCTTTCTTCATGACTTATACATGTTCCTATGACTATGAGATTATGCAACTCCCGTTTACCGGAGGAACACTTTGGGTACTACCAAACGTCACAACGTAACTGGGTGATTATAAAGGAGTACTACAGGTGTGTCCAATGGTCGATGTTGGGTTGGCGTATTTCGAGATTAGGATTTGTCACTCCGATTGTCGGAGAGGTATCTCTGGGCCCTCTCGGTAATACACATCACATAAGCCTTGCAAGCATTACAACTAATATGTTAGTTGTGAGATGATGTATTACGGAACGAGTAAAGAGACTTGCCGGTAACGAGATTGAACTAGGTATTGGATACCGACGATCGAATCTCGGGCAAGTAACATACCGATGACAAAGGGAACAACGTATGTTGTTATGCGGTCTGACCGATAAAGATCTTCGTAGAATATGTAGGAGCCAATATGGGCATCCAGGTCCCGCTATTGGTTATTGACCAGAGACGTGTCTCGGTCATGTCTACATTGTTCTCGAACCCGTAGGGTCCGCACGCTTAAGGTTACGATGACAGTTATATTATGAGTTTATGCATTTTGATGTACCGAAGGTTGTTCGGAGTCCCGGATGTGACCACGGACATAACGAGGAGTCTCGAAATGGTCGAGACATAAAGATTGATATATTGGAAGTCTATGTTTGGACATCGGAAGTGTTCCGGGTGAAATCGGGATTTTACCGGGTTACCGGGAGGTTACCGGAACCCCCCGGGAACCATATGGGCCTTCATGGGCCTTAGTGGAAAGGTGAAAGGGCTGCCCACCAGGGCTGCGCGCCTCCCCCCTTCCCCTAGTCCTATTAGGACTAGGAGAGGTGGCCGGCCACCCTTCTCCTCTTTCCCCCTTTGGGGATTCCTAGTTGGAATAGGATTGGAGGGGAGTCCTACTCCCGGTAGGAGTAGGACTCCTCCTGCGCCACCTCCTCCTGGCCGGCGCCTCCTCCCCCCCCTTGGCTCCTTTATATACGGAGGCAGGGGCACCTCTAAACACACAAGTTGACACAAGTTGATCCACGTGATCGATTCCTTAGCCGTGTGCGGTGCCCCCTGCCACCATATTCCTCGATAATACTGTAGCGGAGTTTAGGCGAAGCCCTGCTGCTATAGTTCATCAAGATCGTCACCACACCGTCGTGCTGACGAAACTCTTCCCCGACACTTTGATGGATCGGAGTCCGGGGATCGTCATCGAGCTGAACGTGTGCTCGAACTCGGAGGTGCCGTAGTTTCGGTGCTTGATCGGTTGGATCGTGAAGACGTACGACTACTTCCTCTACGTCGTGTCATCGCTTCCGCAGTCGGTCTGCGTTGGGTACGTAGACAACACTCTCCCCTCGTTGCTATGCATCACATGATCTTGCGTGTGCGTAGGAAATTTTTTGAAATTACTACGAAACCCAACACCTTCATGGCCTGTTCGGCCACCTTGTGGAGCTCAACCAACTGCTTCAGCTGGTCGCTCAGGGGCATCGGATGTTCAGCCTCAGCATACTGAGACCAGAACACTTTTTCCGTCGAGCTCCCCTCTTCGGCTCAGTAGTATGCGGCGGCATCAGACACACTACGGGGCAGATCGGCGAATGCTCCTGGAGAGCTCTGGATTCGGGTAAGTAGCAGATAATTAACTTATATATTTTTGCTTTGCATAAAGAATGCCTTACCCGCCGCTATCTTCTTCATCGCCTCGATCTCCTGAAGGGCCTTCTGGGCTTCGGCCTTAGCGGTCTTGGCACTCTCAAGTGCCAAGGCAAGCTCGGACTCTCGAGTCTTCGAGTCACGCTCCAAACTCTCGTGTTTTTCCACGAGAGCCTGGTGCTCTTGCCGCACCTCCGCCACCCGCGCCTCCTGCTTCTCTCGCTCGGTGCGCTCCAAGGCCGCACTCTTTTCGGCCTCGGAGACCGCCTCTTTCAGGGTCGCCACCTCGGTCGTGGCTCCTGCAACATTAATGTTGGTCCTGTTCTTATTTTGCAACCAAGTATTTCTATATACATTTACAGGAGGTACTATGTACCCTCTTTATCCTCGAGCTGCTTCTTGGCACGGTCGAGCTTGCTCTCGGACCGCTCGAGGCTTTCCTTCAATGCATTGACCTCCGCAGTCAGTGCGGCAGAGGTCAGCAGCGCAGCCTGCATTCCCATATTGACATATTTCTATTAAACTCCTGCGTATATCTTTTTAGATCCTCAGCTCGGCTTTTCTTTCCGAACACCGAACTGAGCATCAGGGGCTACTGTCTATGCGGTAATATTTTTTATAAATGTTTTTGAACACATACCTCAAACCCGTTAACAGGCTTGTGCAGGCTTCCGTCAGCCCGCTCCTGGCGGACTGAATCTTCTGAATCACCGCACTCATAACAGTGCGGTGTTCCTCGTCGATGGAGGCACCGTTAAGCGCCTCCAGCAAATTGTCCAGCGCTTCCGGGTGGACGGAAGTCACCGGCGTCACAGGCTTGCCCTTCTTATGAAGGCGCCGCCTGTCGGACTCTGGAACCGCTGATGGTTCCGGAGCAGTGTCCGGCCCGGGGCCGGACCTAGATCCCTCCGGAGCTTTACCCCCTTTGGGCCTAGAGTCCGGACGGTCACCTTGTGGCGCCTCCAGGACCACCTGCTCCAGGTTTTGTCCCCTACGAAGAGGGGAGGAGGCCGTCGGATGTGAAGCGCTATTCACGTTCAACGAATTCAGAGAGCCGCTCGACGAATCGCCAAGCTGAGCTCTGGGCGGACTGCATGATTAGATTCGGCGTTAGAAGCTATCGAATAATAAAGAAGTGCAATAAGTCATTCGGGTAGCCGGACACTTACAATTTTGCCAGGGGCTTGACCTTGGATGGCCATTCCCCCCCGCCATCTTCGGCGTCGGGGGCGTAGTCCGGCAGAAGGGTCTTCCCCTTCTCGAACCCTCCGGCTTCCCAGTTGGGGCGGCCTTTCTTTTCTTTCCTCCCCCCGTTGGAGGGGGAGAGGCATCTTCTTCTTCTTCCTCCTCCTCGTCTTCGAAAGCGGAGGGTGCGTTGGGGTTGTCGGGCAAATCCGACGCCACCGGGCACCGGGAACTCTTTCGGGTCCCCGCGGCCTTCTCCTTGGCCTTCTTCTTCGGCACCACATGAGGTGCCGGAACCAGTAGCTTTTCTAATTGCGCGTCTGCTGGGCCTTCGGGCAAAGGAGCTGGACAGTCAAACTGTCCGCATGTCCTCTTCCAGTCCTGTCAAAGGAATGGGAGTTTAGATCCCACATAAAGTCACACTATGAAATTCGGGTATCCCGTAAGGGACTAAATGTGAGCTTAATTTGGAGGCTTGACGTTTGGCGCAGAATCCGCGATCCTCGGTGACGGGAGGGGAGACCTTGGAACTCTTGAAAAGCACCTTCCACGCGTCCTCGTGCTTCGTTTCGAAGAGCCGGGATAGAGTCTGGTGCTGGGCCGGGTCAAACTCCCACAAATTGAAGTCCCGTCGTTGACACGGCAGGATCCGGCGGAAGAGCATGACCTGGACCACGTTGACAAGCTTGACCTTCTTGGTCACCAGGTCTCGGACGCAGTTTGGAGTCCGGTCACCTCTTCCGGATTGCCCCATGACAGGCCCGTCTCTTTCCAAGATGTGAGCCGGGTGGGGATGCCGGATCAAAATTCGGGGGCCGCTGCCCACTTAGGGTCACGCGGCTCGGGGATATAAAACCACCCCGATTGCCACCTTTGATGGTTTCCACGAAGGCACCCTCGAGCCAGGTGACGTTGGCTATCTTGCCCACCATGGCACCTCCGCATTCCGCTTGTCGGCCTTTCACAACCTTCGGCTTGACGCTGAAGATCTTCAGCCATAGGCCAAAGTGGGGCTGGATGCGGAAGAAGGCCTCACACACGACGATAAACGCCGAGATATTGAGGATGAAGTTCGGGGCCAGATCATGGAAGTCCAGGCCGTAGTAGAACATGAGCCCCCGGACAAACGGGTGAAGAGGAAAACTGAGTCCGCGGAGGAAATGGGGAAGAAAAACAACCCTCTCATGAAACCGGTGCGCGATGTCGTTAGACAAGTATCCGGCCTTCCTTAGTTTTTTGATTTACCCCTCCGTGACGGAGGAGGCCATCCATCTGCCTCCCGCTCCGGACATGGTTGGAGAAGGTTGAGGTGGGAAGTGCGGGCTTGGGCGCTGGAGCTTGAGCGCGCAGGGATGGATAAGCAAAGGAGGAAGAAGGCGTGAATGGAAAGGGCGGATTCTTATCCCCTTATATGGGTGGCCAAAAGTACGAGCCCCCCACCGGCCTAATAAAACTCGCTTATCTCCCAAGCGTCGCGGTTAATGGCGCGGTTGGGTTACCCACACCCGTATTGATGAGAATCCCGGAATAAGGGGACACGATCTCTGCTTTGACAAGACGTGCCAAGGAAACCGCCTCGCTAAACATGCTGAGGTGGAACAATAAAATGAATAAAAGCCTGGCTGTGACATGATGTCACGCCGCGGAATACGTCAGCATATCCTATTAACGCAAATATTATTCTCTCTACGGTGGAATGTGGAACTTATTTTGCAGAGCCGGACACTACCCTGGTGTTCAACATCTTCTATGAAATATTCGGAGGAGGGACCCGCCTTGCAATGCCGAAGACAACTTGCACGCCGGACTCGTCGTCATTGAAGCTGGTTCAGGGGCTACTGAGGGAGTCCTAGATTAGGGGGTCTCCGGATGGCCGGACTAAGACCTTTGGCCGGACTCCTGGACTATGAAGATACAAGATTGAAGACTCCGTCCCGTGTCCGGATGGGGCTTTCCTTGGCGTGGAAAGCAAGCTTGGCGATACGATATGAAGATCTCCTCCCATTGTAACCGACTCTGTGTAACCCTAGCCCTCTCCGGTGTCTATATAAACCGAAGAGTTTTAGTTCGTAGGACGAACAACAATCATACCATAAGCTAGCTTCTAGGGTTTAGCCACTCCGATCTCGTGGTAGATCTACTCTTGTACTACCCATATCATCAATATTAATCAAGCAGGAGTAGGGTTTTACCTCCATCGAGAGGGCCCGAACCTGGGTAAAAACATCGTGTCCCTTGTCTCCTGTTACCATCTGCCTAGACGCACAGTTCGGGACCCCCTACCCGAGATCAGCCGGTTTTGACACCGACACACTTCCTTGCGTGCGAAGGTGTAGCTGGTGGGTGCCAGAAGTCAGGGGGGCAAATCTTTTTTTTGCCCGGACGCACTTCCTTGCATGCAAAGATGTAGCTGGTGGGTCCCCGTAGTCAGGGGGAAATGTTTTTTCACGAAATACAGTGGCCCGCCCAGTGGGTCCCACCTGTCATCTGGAGGAATCATTATTTTCCGCGTAATAAGGAGGCACTTCCTTGCTGCGGCCGTGGACCCAGCTGTCAGCCTCTCCACTTATAGTCCACGTCCGATGGAAGTCGTTCCTTGACCATGTTGACCATGCCGCGCCGAGAGCACTAGGGCAGTGGACGACGGCGAGGCCTAGGAAGGGGACGACAAGGAGCCGGGGAAGACGCGGCAGTGGAAGCCCGCGCGGAGAGGAGTACGAGGGTTCACTGGTTCCGCTGTGGTGTGAGGCTGCCGTCGCCGCAAGGCCTGGCCAGCGGTAGGAATAGTAGGGGGCAGTGAGGCCTCTGCGGCAGCACAGCCGGCCACGGGAGGCAGGAGCATGCGGCACGACCGGCGCTGCTTTGGGCGGCTGGAGCAAGAAGACCAGAGGTTGAAGAAGCACTACGGCCGTTGGATGGACATCGTACGGTCACTGGAGCTAGAATCGTTCATATTGACTAAAGTTGACAAAGGCCCCTGTCCCAGTCAACTTAGTAGGCCCACAAGTCAGCCTCCCATCATGGTGGGTCCCAGCTAGCGGGGGGAGTATTCATTTTTTTGTGCGTAATAAGGAGGCACTTCTGGCGGGTCCAAGCTGACAGCGGGGGGGACGTTTTTTCGCGAAATATGTTAGCCCGTCCGGTGGGTCCTAGTAGTCAGGGGAAACATTTTTTTCGTGAAATAAGGTGGCCCGTCCGGTGGGTCCCTGCTGTCAGGTGGAGGAATAATTATTTTGTGTGCAATAAGGAGGCACTTCCTTGCGGCCGCCTGGACCTAGCTATTAGCCTATCCATGTACAATACTCTTCCGATAGAAGTCGGTCATTGACCACGTTGAGCACGCCGCGCCGAGAGCACCAGGGCGGTGGTTTGGATGACGGCGAGGTCTAGGAAGGGGACGACACGGAGTCGGGGAAGACACAACAGTGGAAGCCTATGCGGAGAGGAGTATGAGGGTTCACTAGTTCGGCTGCAGTGTGAGGCTGCCGTCGCCGCAGAATAACAGGGGGTGTGGGTGAGTAGAGGGATGGCCTGGCCAGCGGTGGGAGTAGTACGGGGTGGTGAGGCCTCCACGACATCACAGCCGGCCACGGGAGGCAGGAGCACACGACACGACCGGCTTTGGGCGGCTGGAGCAAGAAGACCAGAGGTTGAAGAAGCACTACGGCCGTTGGATGGACATCGTATGATCACTGCAACTAGAATCGTTTATATTGACTAAGTTGACAAAGCCCTTTGTACGCATCAACTTAGTAGGCCCACGGCTCGGATTTGGCAGAGAAATATAGCCCATTTGCAATTTGTAAGAATATACAACCCATTTTTTAATTCTAATGGAATTTACTACAGCCCATTTACAGTTTGTTAAAGTACATCCCAACTTCTAGCTAGGACAACGATTAATAATTTCAAACAACCGCTCAAAATAGAATTCAGAAAAAAATCCCACATTTTGATGGGATCCGAAATATTTTTATCCGAAATTTCTAGTCAGGTTAAATATAATTTCAAAATAAAGCTGTATTACGTTAAAATCCAACGAAATATTGCACGCACAACAAGTAATGAAATTAAAATTTCCAAATTCCAAAAATAATATATTTTTCGAACTAATTACGTGTTTGGTGCATAGTAACTACCCAATTATTATAATTACATCCCATTTATTATTTCTTAAAGTCCATTTTCTTGTTAAATCTAATGCATACCTGCTAGGAAAGTTTGCAGCCCAGTGGGGCGAAGAATAACAAGTTGACCCGGATATTGTGTACAACTGTCGGCCCAGTTGTATTGCCGATGTTGAAAAAAAGGCATGTGTAGTACAGTACAACCTAACATGGTTACTCAGCCCACATTCAGCGACACCGGAAAGGCCCAAACAAGGCTTCTCTACAACTTTTTGAAGTCACTGAGCTCAATTAATAACTTAAGAAAAAAGTTAGATTACAGTGGAACATAATTAAAAGCTGTCACGAGCAAATAAATAATTCAACGAGTCCCACTTGTGCGTGTGCGCATGTGTGTGTGTGTGTGTGTGTGTATGTGTGTGTGTGTGTGAGAGAGAGATAGAGAGAGACCCATCGGTTGATGCTCGTAAATACATCTTTCAGCCATATGCATTGCTCATGTTCAGTAAAAACTTATATAGTTAACACAATTATATAGAACATCATAGCACACTGAACTTGCATACAAAAATTTCACGCAGGTGGCACAATCAGGATGGAAGCAGTGGATCGCTACGGGAAGGGCTATGTTGAAACCAACGAAGTCGTACATAACGGTTCATCGTCTTTATAAATGACGGGGAAATATATTGAATGTTGTGCAAAGAAAACAGACAGACAACACAATAAGTTCTGCTAGCATATTAAGTTGACGTACAACCCTTTCTAAAAAAAGTTCAGGTACAAAATTAGAACAGGTGACAATCAAATGTACTGGCATATCAGTGCTTTAGACCCGTAGCTCGGATTTAACTAGTACTATCTGACAAGATTCAGTTGTTACCTCAAACTAGAGCACATCCAGGCAGCCAGCCCTGCCTCTTCTCCCAAAGAAGCAGTGTCCTCTGCCATGCGATGGAGTAGGCCATGTGCCATCCATCGTTCCGAGCAACACGGGGAAAGTCTGACGTTGACTCCTGTAACGGATGTCGTCGACGGACCCTGGCACCAGTGGCGGTGGCAGGACTTCGATTTATGGATTGACCACTTCTTCGACATGCACGGACACTCGATACAGGTACATCCGTAACATGGTCCGCGGCGGCCTTGGTGGTGACGAATAGTACAACCCCGGTTCCTGCACCGATATCTCAACAACAATCACCTTCGGTATGGTGGATGGCTTCTTCATCCATGCCATAACCGTCAAAGCCCAGCTGTCTGGAGGAACAAACATACTTACAAGCTCACGTCCAAGGTCGTTGATAAGCTCGTTCATGGACTCATTGTTCCAAGCACGTCGAGGCATGCCGTGGAAGGTAAGCTTTGTTAAAAACTCAAGCTCAGAGGGCACCGAGCCCCATCCTGGGTGCCACCGATCAAAGCTCACTAGCGCGCCATCGCAGAACAAACGCTGGGAAGATTCAAACACACGACTGCAGTCGAAAGTTGTCTGAAACCTGATGAAGAAATCAGCTGGTGGCAGATAGACTTCGACAAGCAAGTCACTTATTTGGATGTCGTGCGCAATGCCATGAGCTTTGACAAGGTCGTCTGGCGAGATGGGAGGCCGGTCGCCGTTGATGGTTAGCATGAGCACTTTGCTGGCAAACTGGTTGTCAAGCGCCGCCATGCCACTGTTGAGCGACAGCACGCAGCGACCGAAGGCAGGACGGACCTCAGGATCTCCGGCTCGGAGATCCGCGTTGACCGGCGACATGATAGTGCGCTTGAGTACAGGGAGTCCAGGAGGGGGATTTGGGGGAACTGGAGTAGGAATCGAGATTCCAGAGGTGGGGGAGGGGCGGGAGACTGGGATGAAAAGGTAGCATGAATTTCGAGCACGCGCCAATATGCTCTCGGCGTGCAAGCACACGAAAACACCGGTGGCGCCCACATGTCGGCCTAAGAGTCCTTATTCTTTCTTTTTTGGAGAGCCTGGCCTTTTTTTCAGGATATTTTGAGAGCCCGGCCTGAGAGTCATAATTGACCTGTTTGGCATTGCGTTACTACTCGACCCATATTCAACGACACCTCACTGGCCCAAACAAGTGTACATCATCGAAAAGATAGTGAGATCAAATTATATAACTTGAAAAAAAGGAGATATACTCCGAACACTGGAGAATGGTGATGCCCTCATTTAGCCCACCAGTAGTTTGAGACAATAAACAGTTCGAAACAACGATATATACAACATTCAAACACTGACTAGTGACTACTACTGACATAAACATCAAGACATGATTGTTCATAAGAAGTCTTGCTACACCACCAAAACGCACCCATTTGCAGCGCTCAGACTCTCGTGATCCAGACCAGAATGACATTCTAAACAGAAGCAACTATTACATAGTAAGAGTGACATAGACAAGGATGACCAAATAACATGGAATATCCATAACAAAAGAAAGAACTACCCATCCAGAACCAGCAGCAAAGACAACAAATTCATTCGAAGAGATGATCCAACACCATCATAATTTGCAGCCCCGCTTCAGCAACCAGTGATCCGAAGACACCAGTACTCCACCATTTTGATGCAACAGCCCAATTACCTATCAACCTAAAGGCTTGAACCACATCACTACCTATCGTAATTGAGACATCCAAGGATCAAAGTTAATTCGGATGCCTTTGTCATTCTCACCTTCTTTTGGCTGCAGGCTGTATCATTGACAATCAGGGGAGTTTGCTCCCGAACTCCTAGGGCTCACTGCATAGACACCGTTTTCCATAGCAAACAGAGCATCTCTGCCATCAAGGTCCTTGCCAACGGTGATCTCTTGGTTAATTGGATAATTGAGTCCGAGAAACAGAGAGTGTGAACCAAGGTTGTTTACCCGCCTCCAACTAAAAAAATCCTAAAGGCCCCAACAAGTTGGTATCCTGCTCATAGACATAACAGCCACTGTCCGGATACTCACGTATTACACAGTGCTTGTATACAGTGGGTTTTTTGCAATATAACTTTTCCGGCTCATGTGTCCGAATGATCATCAGTCTTTTGTCGTTGTCTGATCGAGCAAGGAACCAGTTGTGCTTCCCTGTTTTTGGCAAAGGTGGTGTGATTACAAAGGGCAGTAATTGTAGGGACACTGCATCATATCAAAAAGGACAGGCATTGTTAATGTAAGATCAGCATTGTTCAGAGTATGAGTAAGACAATGCAAGAAACAACATTGATATGTCCCTGTTGGAACTGGGAGGAAAATACAGGGAAATGTATACTGCGTTCGAAAATATAGAAGTGCCATGCATGGTTATACTCATGTTATCTCGCAATCGATTCTTCACAGGAAACTACCATGTCATGCATGTTATGTAATCATGTTCTGTTCTCACAAACAAATTCTTCAAGGTAACTAACATACCATGCATTGTTATATACTCGTGTTCTATGGGCAAAATTTTTGTGAGGATATTATTGCTGAAGGGAGAATATAGGTATGTACACATGGTAAGCATTGCAGGATTTCACTACTTCCAAATAAAGAGTTCTCCATATGCACATTTACTTCCCTAATGTATGGTTAGCTGAAACCAACAGTGTGGTGCATGTTTCTACATCATGAAAATGAGGAAACTAACATGGCCATTGATACACACTCATATTTAGTAGTAGTATATAGATTACAGTAAAATAAGGATAATATCCATATATTCCTAACTGTTTGATTATTCAGGGTACAAATTGGCTGTAATGACACGGTCACAATCGCATGAATTAACTCATTCCAAATATATCTGATTTACGGCGTCTCTAATATATTGCCATAGTTATACTCAAATTCTGCTCAAACAGGGATATGCCAATCATCACAAAAAGTTCAAACAGTGTCATGGCATCATCATTAACATGAGATGAAAACAACTTACACGTGCTGTCCCAGCAATTCGTGGTGCCATCTGCTTTGTCGATCGCGTAGATGATGCCATTGTGTTCAATAGCATCACAGAAGTGTGTATCAGCTTTGACGATGATCCACTGCGAGCCGAGTTGTCTCCAGCTAAAGAAGGCACCGACATAAAGATAGGCGACTCCGCAGTCGAACAAGGCAATTAGCTTGAAGTCTGCATAATTCGCATGTCATGCGGGCACTTGGCAGATTACAATCTTCTGCAAAACAAGGTCCGTCCAACTGACGTAGTAATCTAGATGACTTGTACCGCGATGGTAATACTCTATATAATCCAACGGAGGAAGGATAATCTCATGGGAGGTCTGGAAGTTCACGAGCACCAACTTTTTACCGTCTTCTCTGAAGGCAGCCATCCAGTGGGAGTTCATGCCGACCCAGTACATACCTGCCAAGAAGTTTCGGGCAATGGTAATCAGATCGATGTCGAGGGAAATGATATACAGCGACACACTACATACCTGCAAAGAAGTTTCGGCTAATGGAGATCAGATTGAAGTCGAGGGTCCTCATGCACGCCTTCGTATCATGGTGAGCCAATCTTGCAAGACCAGATAGCAGCAAGCAGGGTGTCTTGAAAAGCTTAGGCCTCGCTTCGACGATGGCCGTGTGCATGTCCCTCGAGCATGCAGCCAGCCGCAGGGCGGTCAAGATATCCATACACGAACAACAGAGGTCGAGGATGTCACTAGGGAGATTGCTCCAATCGCGGCTCATATGGATGCTGCGCGGTTCACGGTCGGCCATGGTGGAGTTTGGAAGGGCGCTTGATTTATGGGGGAGAAGGATGTCGGTGCTAGAGCGGCTAGCGAGGGAATAGTTGTACTGGGGGAGGCGAGTGAGGCGATGGTACACGGGGCATAGTGAGATAGAGACCGAGACGGAGACGGAGAAGGAGATGGAGATGGAGTGGTGCTATGGGAGCGGAGACGGAGACGGAGAAGGAGATGGAGACGGTACACGGTGAGGACCGGATGAATAGTATTTTGACCATCAAGTGTACCGCAGTTGTACTACTACTACTACTACTAGTAGTAGTAGTAGTAGTAGTAGGAACATGAGTACTCCAGTATTGTATAGCGGAAATAGGTCTCCCGTGCTAGCATGCCTGTTCACTTCATCATTCAGGTATCATCCATATTGCGAGCAGAACCAAATTCTCGTGCATGCCCAATCAACACCCTGCCGCGATGCATGCAATGGTCGTTTTGGTGCATCAAGGACGGCATGCAGATTGTTCCACACTTGAGAAGAGGAAAAATGGAAAGGTAGAATGCGGCAGCAAAGGAAGAGAACGCTGGCTAACGAGGCTGTGAGGGGATCGAGCAGGAAGTTAATGCTCCACGCCTAAAGGTTTTGGGAAAACCTGATTTTCATAAGGTGACTTATACTCACCTAAACGGAGGGACTATTCCTTAACCAGAGAATGTTGTGTCTCCCACTCACGTGCTCAAAAAAAGCTACGACACATTTTTTTATTTTTTGCATAGGTCCCACCTATCAGGAAGGATGGGCACGTACACGAACATGTATGACTCATCAGTCTACCCGCATAGCCTTTTCGTTTAGTCTACCTAGCCGTCTAATCAACTGCCTGCACGCCACTTCTCCCATTTACTTCTCCATCGGGAACCGATTCTCCTCGGCTTCTTCACCTCCCCTTCGTCTTCATTTGCATCCAAACCCAACTGCGTTCACATTGTTTTAACCTCTTTTAATAATCATCTACTACTTCAGTTAGACTAGCCATCTAATCCTAATTCTCCAAACCATAGCACTCCATTCCAACGGTTCCAAATGGCAAAAGAGATCGAGATGCAGGTTTTTAGCATCCAACATGTCCTCGTCGAAGGCTCGATGCACATAGTTGCCGCCGTCACCATCCGCCCAAGTGTTGTTCGGCAGTGGATCAACAATGTATCCAACACCCTCGAAAAGGTAAAGACGAGGGTCATCGGTCTTGACACAGAGTACACGGAGCGTGCCCCTGGGAAGATCCAGCACGCCGCCATCCTTCAGCTGTGCCTCGAAGATGATGTTTTGGTGTACCACATCATACACTTGCCCTCCATACCAGGTGAGCTTCACCATTTCTTGTATCGGGAGGACGTATACTTTTGTGGAGTAGCCATCAAAGGGGACAAACAGAAGCTGGAGCTGTACAACCTTGATTTGAAAAGCATCGCTGACCTACAAACCAGAATCAAAATTCCTGTAGAAGATTGTGCTAAACAGACACCATCCCTATTCGACATAGCAAATTTTGTGCTCGGTACAGATCTTCAGATGGGTGATGAGACAGTGGCATTAAGGTCGTCTGGATGGGAGAATTATCCCTTGACGTACGAGCGGATAAAATATGTTGCCGTCGATGCCCGTGTGAGTTTCGAGATAGCTGCAAGGTCCAAAGAGAATGAGAACAAGAAGAAGAAGAAGACGAAGAAGAAGAAGAAGAAGAAGACGAAGAAGAAGAAGAAGAAGAAGAAGAAGAAGAAGAAGAAGAAGAAGAAGAAGAAGAAGAAGAAGAAGAAGAAGAAAATGTTGCACTAGCAGGAGGGCATTATGGATGGATGAACTATTTCCTCTCTTGTAAAAAAAATTATTCCCTCTCGGTGTATATTCACTACAAAAAAATACACTTCCGTGATGATACGTGTTTGTCATAGTAGGTCGCGTTTTTTGTCATGCGTGTACATCCATGACGATTTTATGACAAAATCAAGATAGTCATACCTATGCTATCGTAGAAGTGTTCCATGACATTACCAAAATTATCATCACGGAAGTGTCCACTTCCATGACGATAAATCGCGCGTCATAGAAGTGCTTTCGTCAAGGGTGACGGACACGTGGCATCCACCGTAACGAGACGCCGTTAAGCTATCGGGTCGGGTTTTGGATCCGATAACCCGTTAACAGCCCCGACCAATGGGGATTTTCCACGTGTGAAATCATCATTGGCTGGTGGAAACACATGTTGGCTCACCATTGGGACAGATGTCATCCGCTCATTGGACCAAAGGCGCCTATGATACGGCGACATGTGGCACGGCCCAACAGAGGTCCATTCCTGTGAAAAGGCCGACCTGTTTGACTTGGTCAAAAGGTGGCGGGCCGGCCCACGAAAAGCCTATTAACGGCCTGTTCGCATATAGCCCATTTACAGCCCGCTGACCCAGGGCCCGTTACGCCCTATCCGAATTAGGCCCAGTAGCGTCATATGGGCGGTACAATATGATTCCAGCCCGTTTTAACTTCCGTCCCATGTGTGGCCCATGACTTCTTTCGGCCCATATGAGGCCCTTTGTAACTCTTGGCCCATTAATGGCCCATGGTGAAACTGGCCCGTAATGAACAGTGTGTCACTTTATACCCATTAACGGCTCGTTATTCTATTGGGCCGTTTCCAGCCCAAGTTATCTTTCGGCCTTCTTAGGGCCCATTGATTCTTGGGCTCATTTGCAGCATTCGGTTACATACGGCCCGTTACTGTCATTTTCTGCTTGTGGGCTAAATTCAGCCCGTCGTTACAGTCGGCCCGTTTGCGGACCGTTAATACGTTGGGCGATTTTCATGTAAAAAAAACCGTTGGGCTGTTTTCATAGAGTTATCAAATACGGTCTATTAACTGCCCGTTATGGTCCACGAATTGTACGGCCCATGATTGGCGAAATGATGATACGCCCCGTAGAAGGCACATGGATCTACGACCCGTATGAGGCCCATGGATCTACGGCCCGTAGAAGGCCCATGGGTCATACGGCCCGTAGAAGGACCATGGACCCTACGGCCCGTAGAAGGCCCATGGACCCTAAGGCCCGTATAGAAGGCCAATGGATCGGCTTGTATAGAAGGCCAATGGATCCTACGGCCGGAAGAAGGCCCATGGATCATACGGCCTGCAGGAGGCCCATGGTTACAACAGTCCGTGTGTTGCCATGATTATTTTGGCCTAGTTACCAAAATAGGCTATTGTGGCCACTAGAAAAACACAGAAAAAGAACTGCAGTGACTACAAGCAAACAAGTAAACAAGACAATAAGGAAATAAATAAGCAAGCAATTAACGCTAGCCTATTACCGCTATTACACTATTACATCCACTGGGCATCAAAGTTCGCCAGCGGTGCAAAAATAGGGAACAAAGCAGCATATTACATACACTGGCCGTCAAAATTAGCCCCAGGGAAAATAAATGCGGCATTAAAACAAGAGCATAACTGAAACAACTTCAGAAGAGCTCAAGAAATGTTATCCTGGGTATCCACCATGCTGGCAATAAGTTTAGCAAGCTGATTAGCTTTGTCCTGTTTGGCGCTAAAATCCACCAATGCTTGCTGTTGCACCAGAAAGAATGCATTTGAATGCTCCAGGGACTTCCGCAGTCCTTCCACTTCTTGTTGCAGCACAGCTGATCGATGTCTTTCAGCTTGTAGTTGAGACTCAAGAAACCGAACTGATTCAGACAGTGAGTTTGAATAGCTTGTGCAAGTGGTAGTGGCGAGTAACTCGAACACTAAACCAAGACAGGACTTTGGGGTTGTCTCGCTGTCTTCAAGATAGTCTTGCTTAGCTATTTTATCAGCTTTGTTGGAGACCAACAAGGATGTGTCACTATCCTGAACCTTATCTGCATTACTTCCTTTACCATTGCTTAATAAGTCACTCTTACCCAATATTCTGTCAGCATTCTAAAAGAAGAAACAAGCAGACACATAACAATTTTAGCATGTATTAGTATATGAAACTCATTTCGGTGAACCAGTTCATTAGTAAGGTGGACAGGATTAAACTACCAAGTCTTCTATTGCCAAGTACTAGTACATAATAAAAGCATCAAACAAACATATATCTATGTGCTATGGTCACTGCATTGTCTTGCCAAATCAAAATAGAGACACGGTTCAAATCATATCAGTTCAAGACAAAGCAGCAGTGAAAGAATACAAAGCGTGGGAAACTACATGGCACAACAAGATTTCAGATGGGTACCACGCGTCTACATGTACAACAACACTATTTGCTCTATTGTGATGCTAGTAATATGCATGATATGAAAGTCAATTGTATACACAATTGAAATTGAAATAAAAAGAGCTATTGATAAGAGCAAACTTGTTAAAGAAACATGCGTGAACATACCTGTTGTGCCATTGGAGTTTCGATTGGATCCTTCCATTTAAAAATAAGTTTGTATCAGTAAATACAGTGATACAAGAGCAAAGCAATCATAGTTAAAAAAAGGCGCGCCTAAGCGAGCGCTTAAGCGCGCCTAGGCTCTAGGCATTGGCAAAACGCATTGCGCATAACTACGCTTAATCTGTGCATAACTGCACATAAGCGTGCGCTTTGGTCAGTAAGGCGCACGGTGGTGGCAAAACGCACAATTAACGCCTAGCGCTTTTAAGAACTATGATAGCAATGGAATCTTAAATTAGAACATTTGCTCTTCAGGTTTAGGCACTTGTTCTACATGAACAGTGTACAGTAAGACGCAAGAATATAATACTTAAAAATAGAAAATGAGCTCATAGACCTTACCACATTCTTGGTTTGGGACCAGTACAGAACAAGGCGTTCCCAATCATCGTCCAGTAAATGTGTCTCAGGAGAACGTAAGGGAATTTGATGAGTTTCTTTGCCGGTGAAGTACGTTTTCTTCAGATAATTCCGATACTGCCACCAAGCATTCTTGAAGATAGCAAAGGTATTAGCACAGGTTACCTCATCCTGAGTTTCCAAATCGGTCCTTCTCTATAGAGAAAAATGGGAAAATTTTGCTGTATTATAACCATCATGGAGGTAGGATGTATGGGACGAAGCAAAGTAATTGCCATGAATAACATTACTTACACATAACTCCTAGACAAACACCTGCAACGGGCATTTTCCTTCATCTTCAGTATAATATTTCCAAGATGGGAAGATATGCACATACAATTTAACAACATCAAATGCGATAGATGCTAAACTACGACTAGCTGGTTGTGCTTCCTCTGATACGGGACTCCTCTGAAACGATCTTTCACGGTGCCAAAGAACTCACAAGGAGCAGCAACAAACTCACTAGATACTTGTTTCAACACACTTTGTTTCTCTCAGGTGGCAAGAACAAGAGGAAACACTCTCAGATAAATTGCAGCGGATAACTAGCTTGGTTTACAAGGATGCAACCCAAACCATGAAGCTTGTGAACCTATGAAGAATCACAAGAGGGAACCACAAGGATCCTATATGAATTGAGGACAGGCCCTCCAATCCACACACACGAGCTAACACTCAACGATACTAATGCTCACAGCACAACACAACCTCACCGGCTGTCTACAAACATAAACTCAGAAATCTCATCGCCCCTCACATGGAACAGCTGGGGAGTATTTATAGTAGAAGCACCCACTAGTTAGGTGTGAAAGCAACTCAAAAAGAAGGGTAAATTCGTGAGCCCCAAGCTGTAGCAGGAGCAAACTTGTTGAGCCTCGCGCTATAATAAATTCCTGGACAGCTTGCATGGAAACTTGCACAACTTTGACTCAAGACCTCAAATGATGCACCATTTTTTTTGAATGAAAGCTGACTTCTAAGACCATCTTTTACAGCCTCTATAAAGTGCTAGAGACTTCCAAAATTAATTAGGTTTAGGTGGGAAGTTACTGCTGGAAATCTGATGTGTCATTTCTCCCAAAATAGGCACCGGAAGCTTCCCAACTAAGATAATGGTTTTGCCCTTGTCTTTCTTTGGATGCTCTAATGGTCCAGCATTTGTTCTAGCATTAACCTCACTCTTGGATGCCTTGGTCATGATCTGGTCCACATCATCCTCCCTTCCTTCAAACAAAACCGTCCTTGGTTTTGAGGTATTCTTTTTGGGCTTCTTCACTTGTGGGAATTGCTCAACCTTGAGTACTTGATCCACCATAGGTTCCAAGACATGGTTCCCTCCTTGATGCATGAAAGAATACTTGTTAGACCTCCCATGGTGAGTAGCATCATGATCAAACTGCCACGGTCTTCCCAAAAGAAGATGACAAGCTTGCATTGGCAGCACACCACATACCACTTTGTCCACATAACTTCCCAATGAAAATTGCACCCTAGCACGATGCGTAATCTTCAACTTACCAACACCATTCAGCCACTTCACATAATATGGCTGGGGCTGCCTCCATGTTGATATCCCAAGAGCATGCACAAGATCACTACTAATGATGTTTTTGTAGCTGCCTCCATCGATGACCACCTTGCAGTTTTTGTCCTTGATCTTGCAAATGGATTGGAACACTTTTTGTCGCTGGCCCTTCTCAACAATAGGAGCATCATCATGAGCCACTTTGCGAACCATGAGATTAACACCATCTCCTCCATCTGAACTCAGAGGTGCTCCGGTCTCAAAAGTACAATAATTTGCATCTTTCTTCTCAGATTCAGATTTGTCACTTGAGTCATCGGTGACATATCCATCATTTGTGAGTAAAACCTTCTACAGATTAGGACAATCCTTCTTGAAGTGACCTCTACCCTTGCATGTATGACACTGAATATTACTAATGCGAGTGGCAGGAGTATTGGAAGATTCAACCTTTGATGCATTATCTTCTTTTGTAGTCATCTTGTTGTGCGAGCGAAAATCTGTAGCGACACTTCCGTCTACTTCTTGCTGAGCTGAACCTCTCCAAGTGCTTGATGTATAGGTTTGGCTGCGATTTTGGCGAAGCTTCAGCTGCTGCTCTACATGAATAGCTTGATGCACAAGTTCTTGCAAATCTTGATATGTAACCATCTCTATCCTTTCTTGCACATCTTCATTCAGTCCATGAAAGAATCTTGACATTGTGGCCTCCTCTGGCTCATTCACCGCTGTCCTAATCATCAAAATCTCCATCTCTTTATAGTACTCATCAACACTAGAATTACCTAGGCACAACCGTTGGAGTCAATTGTACAAGGTTCTTGTGAAATGTTCAGGAACAAACCATCTCCGCAACAGATTTTTCATTTGCACCCATGTCTCCGGACGACCTCCAGCATGACACAATTGGTTCCACCAAATCAAAGCATATCCAGTAAACTCAATGGATGCATATCGTACCTTCTTCTCCTCCGTATAGCGGTGGCTGTCAAAAATCTGATCCACACGCATCTCCCACTCCAAATAATCATCGGGCTCGGTTTTCCCATTGAATGATGGTATGGTAAGTTTGAATTTACCAATCCCATCATCTTCATGGTCACGATGAGCACGCCCATGACCTCTTCCTCCCACGGCAAAGCCTTCTTGGCCTTCTCCACGACGATCATGATGAACATGTCGTGGTCGAGGCTCGTAGTAGTTTCGAGCATCATCGGAGTGGTCGCTCCAATGCTCTCCATGGTGGTCCTGCTGTATCGGGAGTTGTCGATGTCGACCCCGTGCAGCAAGCCCATCTCGTGGTGGCGACGGTGGCGCCCAAGTAGCACCTCGCTGGTCGTAGGGAGCACGCCGAGGTGGTGCAGCGTAGTAGCTATGAGCATCACCCGAGAAGACGTGGTTGTGCTCTCCATGCTCCTCCTCAAGGTGGCGTTAGCCCTGCTGTTCGGGGATTTGTCGATGTTGACCCCGTGCAGCAAGCCTATCTCGACGGAGTTCCTCGGTGAGGGAGTCGATTCTCCGGCCAAGGTTGGTCTCCACGGCTGATATGCGCCTCTCCACCTTGTTCAACACATACTCTCGTGTATCCTCCAATGCCAGCACATAGGCGGGGTGCAAGCTTGGATCGTACACGGGAAGTGGCAGCTCCTCCTCCACGAGGTGCCTACCTCCATGCACACCATCAACACTACTGGATCTCTTCGAACCCATGGAAGCTTCTCAAGAACAAAATCAGCAAGAGAGAAAATAGCACCGCGAACAACCTAAAGCTCTGATGCCAAGATGATACGGGACTCCTCTGAAACGATCTTTCACGGTGCCAAAGAACTCACAAAGAGCAGCAACAAACTCACTAGATAGTTGTTTCAACACACTTTGTTTCTCTCAGGTGGCAAGAACAAGAGGAAACACTCTCAGATAAATTGCAGCGGATAACTAGCTTGGTTTACAAGGATGCAACCCAAACCATGAAGCTTGTGAACCTATGAAGAATCACAAGAGGGAACCACAAGGATCCTATATGAATTGAGGACAGGCCCTCCAATCCACACACACGAGCTAACACTCAACGATACTAGTGCTCACAGCACAACACAACCTCACTGGTTGTCTACAAACATAAACTCAGAAATCTCATCCCCCCTCACATGGAACAGCTGGGGAGTATTTATAGTAGAAGCACCCACTAGTTAGGTGTGAAAACAACTCAAAAAGAAGGGTAAATTCCTGAGCCCCAAGCCGTAGCAGGAGCAAACTTGTTGAGCCTCATGCTGTAATAAATTCCTGGACAACTTGCATGGAAACTTGCACAACTTTTGACTCAAGGCCTCAAATGATGCACCATTTTTTGAATGAAAGCTGACTTCTAAGACCATCTTTTCCAGCCTCTATAAAGTGCTAGAGACTTCCAGAATTAATTAGGTTTAGGTGGGAAGTTGTTGCTGGAAATCTGATGTGTCATTTCTCCCAAAATAGGCACCGGAAGCTTCCCAACTAAGATAATGGTATTTCCCTTGTCTTCTTTGGATGCTCTAATGGTTCAGCATTTGTGCTAGCATTAACCTCACTCTTGGATGCCTTGGTCATGATCTGGTCCACATCATCCTCCAAAGGAATAGGCGTACTAACTGTTGGAGTTGGGGTTCGCCGTGATAGTACTGGCCCTTTGGGCACTGGAGCTGCCTTACTAACTGCTCTTGTTTGGGAGCTCTGTGGTGGAGATGGTGTTGTGTCAACAGGAACTGGGTTACTATCGGCTGGGGTTGGGGTTAGATTGGGTGAAGCTGGTTCTCTGTCCATCGCAGTAGGGGTACAATCTGTGAGAGTTTGGGTTATGTGTGGTAGGGCTGATTCTTGTGCATGTACAACCGGGGTGCTATTTCCACCAAGAGTAGCACTGTTTTATTTGAAGACCGTGTTTTTATTCCGCTAGATACTAGCATCACCCGCTCCAATTCAAATGGCTGATAAACAGGAATCATAGTTTAATGTACAAACATTGTATGAGAGACAGATGCAATAGATAGTGTGGAAGAAAGAGGGCATGAAATAGTTGACATGTATATTGTTTAACTAAAACGGATATCATGACATAATTTCACATATGATGTCTATCTAAACTAGATAGCATAGCATAACATAATTCAAAGAAATGATGAATAACTAAACAGGATCGCATGACATAATTCACTACTGGAATCAGCTACTTTGCCATCTGCCAGCTCTTTGCTGTCAGCTAGCGGACGGCAAAGAAGCTCTTTGCCATCAGCTACCCAAAAGAAAACAGCAAAGAAATGGCAGACGGCAAAGAAGCTCTTTGCCGTCCGCGGGCTCTTTGCCGTCTGCTGGCAGACGGCAAAGAATCTTTGCCGTCCGCTGACAGACGGCAAAGAGAGAGGTGGCCCCCACCCCCCTCCCGTTTGGAAAAAACTTAACGGCCCACCTCTTTGTCGTCTGCCAGTAGACGGCAAAGAGGCAAAAGGGCGGACGGCAAAGACAGGCGGACGGCAAAGAGGACAGTACCTAACGGCCCGTACCCCCCCCTCGCCCGTTACTCTCTGTTCTCTCCTCGCCGACACGCCTCGCCACCACTTCCCACCCCACCGCCGCCGCCGCTGCCC
>NC_057798.1:514732115-514742369 GCF_018294505.1 Triticum aestivum | reverse complement strand
AACACCCCGACACCGACACGGCACTACCCCGACATCGACACGACATCCCGACCCCCCGACCCCGAAACAGCACCCCGACCCCGACACGGCACCCCGACACCGACAGGACACCCCGACCACAGACACCTCCCGAAAAGGTGTTCTTTGGCCTTCCACCGCCAGGTGCTAGACTTTCTCCCCCAAAGGAAGAGGATTACGAACCTCACATTAACCCAGACACATATGAAGGAGAATTCTTCCAAGAGGCACGTCTTTCCAAAAAGCGTTTCAAGAACCGCTATACTTCACCCCAAAACATTGAAGTAGACAGCGATCATGAATCTGACATCACCCCAGAGGAGGAACAAGAAGAGGTTACTGCTAAGGATGACCTGTCAATGCTTGACCGATTACGTCAAGGTGGCCTTGCACATGTTGATGCCAATGAACCCTATGAGCCCGTCATTGATTATAGTGATGATGATGATTATGCATTTATTGATGATACTGATCAAGATTATTAGTAGTGTCAGGTATTACATTTTTTTATGTTGTACTTGATGATACACTTAAGTGATACACATATTATTATTCATGTTGGTCTTTTTTTATGTTGTACTAATTTCGTTTATTGTTTGTCATGGCAGGTGTTGAAAGATGGTGGGCGCTGGTCGGGAGCGTGGTCTGAGGTCTTCCATTCCAGACGCACCTCTCCACCGAGCGTTGCTGGACAGTATGGCCACACCGCCGGGCCCTTCTTCGTCGACCGCGGTGCCCAGCAGGGGATGGGGTAGGAAGAGAGGAGGTGGGGCACGTGGTCATGGGAGAGGAGGTAGGGTGACTGCTACAGCGCCTTCCGCGCCGCCACCCCCAGCTGTTTCACCCGATCACGTGACTGCTAGGGTGGACTCGTCCGAGGAGGAGGCTACACAGACTCCGGTCCACGAGCCTCCGGTCCACGGGTCTTGGGCCCACGAGCCTCGGGTCGACTGGCCTTCGGCCCACGAGAGTTCGGCCCACGTGACCCCGGAGGAGCACACGTCCGGATGGGGTACCTGGCCGGATCAGCCCGAGGAGCCGAGTGGCCATGCTGATGATGGCGGGGAGCCGACTGATCTTGAGGAGGAGGGGGGCACCGTCTACCAGCGTGGTGCTACACGGCTCCCGTCCGTGCCGGTGACCCGCGAGTAGAGGTGGTTGATTTTCCCTGATGGGGAGAGGTACGTAAGTGCATTTAATATTTTTGTACCTTGTGCATTCATGTTTTTTCAAATAACTAATGCGTTGGCCTTGTCATGCTGCAGGGGTTGGGACCACCATCATAGTGTCCGCCGGCCCAACTCAGTCCTTGGAGTTCTTTGCCGGCAAAACTTCCCGGGGTTTGTCACGTTGCCTGGTGAGGGTCGGCTTCCAGAGCTTGGATTGAGCTGGGAGCACTACGTGGCTGCCCCGCCCCGCCGGATGAGATTATCGACGGTGTCGTGTGCGACACGAGGGCAGACATGGTGATCAGAAAGTTCTGGGTAATTTCTCCTTTACACATTTAAAAATCTTCAACTAGCTAGTTATTAATTGTACTAATCAATATTGTCTCATTTGATTGCAGACATTCTACAGGTGTGAGGAGGGATACGAGGAGGACGCGGCACATGTTATCGAGAACGTCTGCAAGCGCCTACTCCAGAACTTACGGCACGAGGCTCGGGTGCAGGCTGTTCGACACTACTACGCCTTGCGTGGTATCAAGAAGACCAAGCCGGCGTGCCGCGATAAGTTCCTGAGTAAGGAGCAGTACATGAAGGTAATTCTTAAGGCCTTCTCTACTTAAGTTCCTTCATTTAGTAATTCTTAGCCGTAGCGCTCAAGTTTCTATTTGCTAACTTAGGCGCCTCCGAGATGGTGTGCGGATCGGATGGATTGTTGGGAGGTGTTGGTCGATGAGTGGTGCTCAAAACAATGGCTAGCCCTCCACAACGAGGCCAAGGAAAAACGTGCCCAAATGGAAGGTGTGCCACACCATCAAGGCAGCTCCAACTTATATCAGTTCGGGCGCAACTGGGTACGTGGTTTGCTTCATGATTCATGCAATTCATTCATCATGCTAGCTTGAGCCCTTTAATTACTAATTTTCATTGTTTCTCTCTTTCAGGCACGCTACAATAAGGCGGATAAGGTGCCAGAGGTGTACGACCTGTATGCCATGGCCCACACTGCCTCTTTCAAGAAAGTCAAGGCTTTCTCTCAGTCTGACCTCGATGATGCAAACAACTTCACCAACATCTCCTCCCACAACAAGCTTATGAGATATAGAGATGAGGGGAAGGCGAGGAAAGGGGAGGACTTTAACCCGAGCCAGGGTCCCATTGATCCAGAGCTGTTGATGATATCTGGTGGCGGGAGGTCCCATGGCTCCATAGCCATTGGAGATGGACTTATCCGTTGTCCTAGCACTCTCCCGGAGATCAAGGCGCGCCAGTCGAGCTCCGCTCCTGAGATAAGGCCTCGTGAACGGCCAGTGCAACTCGCCATCAAGGTTAGTGATACGTACTCAGTTATCTTTCTCCATTACATTGTGTGCGCTTCCATCAATGATTACAAATGGTCATGTGAGTGGTGTTGCAGGCTGCTATACAGAGTGAGAGAGATAGAACGGAGAAACTTCTGGCGGAGGCGGCGGAGAGGCAGCGGGAGTTGGAGGAGAGGACGACAAAGATGATGGAGGAGGAGAGGGCATGGAATGACATGCAGGCAAGGGCCATGTATGAATTCCTTGTGGTAAGTTTCTTCTGCAGATTAGCCAAAACATTCATGTAGTGTTTGTCTGATTACTAACTAGTATGACTGAGTCGTCAAAACCAAATGTGCAGTCTATGTGCGAGAAGACAGGTCAGACCGCTCCGCCGATGCCAGTGATTGCTCCTGGGACCACGGTGAGTTTTATTTGAATGGAAATTACTTGCTAGTCTTAACATTTGAGTGTCATCATGCTAACAAGACATTGGAAATGATCTTTGGTGCAGCGTAACTCCAGACAAGCATCGCATGATCCTTCTCCAGCTACCGACACGAGCCACCCCTGGATCTTGGTAAGTTTATCTAGTGTTTTGCTTAACACATGCATAAAGACCTAGACTTAGCTTTATTTCCTCCAATGCTTACCATAATGACCTAGACTTAGCTTCTTCTCCTCCAAAATGACTTAATAAGCTTACTGACCTCCAAAACCATCCATTTTACCTAAGTTAGCTCCAAAACGATCTGTACTAAGCTTACTTATGTCAAAAATTGCATAATTAGCTTAATTAGCTCATAGACGATCCATTTTACCTAAGTTAGCTCTAAAATGACCCATTTTACCTAGGTTAGCTTATAAATGATCCAGTTCATCCAAGTTAGCTCAAAAATGACCCATTTTACCTAGATTAGCTCCTAAATGATCCATTTTACCTACGTTAGCTTTAAAATGACCCATTTCACCTAGGTTAACTCCAAAATGACCCATCTTACCTAGGTTATCTCATAAATGATCCATTTCAACCAATTTAGCTCATAAACGATCCATTTCACCAAGTTAGCTAAAAACGATCCATTTCACCTAAATTAGCTCTTAAATGATCCATTTCACCTAAGTTAGCTCAAAAAGATCCATTTCAACTAAATTAGCTCATAAATGATCCATTTCACCTAAGTTAGCTCAAAAACGATCCATTTCAACTAAGTTAGCTCATAAATGATCCATTTCACCTAAGTTAGCTAAAAAACAATCCATTTCACCTTAGTTACCTCAAAAACGATCCATTTGACCTTAGTTAGCTCATAAACGACCCATTTCAACTAAGTTAGCTCATAAATGATCCATTTCACCTTAGCTAGCTCATAAACGACCCATTTCAACTTAGTTAGCTCATATATGATCCATTTCACGTAAGTTAGCTCATAAATGATATACTCTTCTTGTTCTAGTATTCTTCTTGTTCTACTCTTCTTGTTCTAGTCTTCTTCTTGTTCTACTCTTCTTCTTGTTCTACTCTTCTTGTTCTAACTTTCTTATTTTTCATTTTGCAGATTTCATTCACTTGACGAAAGCTTGCATAGATGGAGTGCTCCTTATCCCCTTCTCTGTTTCTTTTGTATTGTTGAACTATGCATGTATCGTTGGATGAAACTGTTGTAATATATATGGTTGGATGCCTCTATGTTGAACTTGTTATGTATGATGGAACTATGCATGTAATATATATGGTTGGATGATGAATTTATGTGTTGGATATCTTATATGTTTGCTCTAAAATGGCCTTTTGAAATATATCTATATATGTCATATATATTTGTGATGAAAATTGTTGGATTTAATAAAAAACAGATAAATGAGCCAATATGCAGGCTCTTTGCCGTCTGCCACCGACGGCAACGGGCTCTTTGCCGTCTGCCGCGGACGGCAAAGAAGACACGTGCCATCTAGCTGTGCTTCCTGGGAGCTGACCCATTTGGTCAGTTTGCCTACAGTGGAAGACGGCAAAGACTTTGCCATTAGTGGCAGACGGCAAAGAACCTTCCATGTAGTGACGTGTAGATGACATCATACGGCGGACGACAAAGACACTAGAAATTTTGCCGTCAGCGGCGGACGGCAAAGGCCTGCCGTTAGCCACTTAACGGACTGACAGCGCAATTATTGCCGTCCGCTCTCTTTGTCGTCCGCCGCAGACGGCAAAGGGCCTTTGCCGTCAGCCGCCAGGAAGTAGACAACAAAGTAGCTGTTTACCGTATCCTACTTTGCCGGAGCCTTTGGCCGTCCGCGGCTGACGGTAAAGGCCTTTGCCGTCCGCCGTTCATGCCTTTGCCGTCCGCCGTGGCAGACGGCAAAGTAGCTGATTCCTGTAGTGATTCACCTACATGTTATCTAAGTAATCAGGATCGCATCATTTAATTCACATAGGTGATTTATATGCTAAAAAGAGGGCATTCGATATGATGTCTGAACTAAGAAAATGGTGTTGAATATTGTGTATATGATGTGTAAACTACGCAATGCAAGACACCGTATGCATGATATGAGCAGTATAACCATGCCAAATTAGAGCATACACCTCAATGGGGGAATAGGACTGGTCATCTGTCTCTGAATCCATCTGTGAGGAGCTATCGGGACCCAACAAGAGATCTGCTTCGACAGGTAGCACTGTCTGCTCTGAAGGCCTTGTTTTCACTCCAGATTTTTCCATCTCCCACCCAAATGGCTGATTCACAGGAAGAGTAGTTTAATGTACAAACATTGTCGACAAATGGAAATGTAATGAAGAAAAGGATGGGCAAGATATCATTCAAATATATGATGCCTGGTTAAACAGGATGGCATTGCACATTTCACATATATTATGTCTGGCTAAAAGACATGAGACTGAATAATTCCCATATATGATATAGAAACTAAACATGTGGCATTATAGAACATGTCTAAACTAAGCAGAGGACATATATGATGTCAAAAGTGGGCACCGCAAGGCAACATATGCATGATATGACTAACATCATCATGCCAAGGTAAAGCAAACACCTTGGGGGGTAAATAGGAGTGGTCAGCGGCGTCTGAATCCGCCTCAGAACAGATATCTTCCTCTGGATTACAATCTGGAGAGGGGTGGGGAGGGTTTGCCATTGAACCCACCATGGAGCAATGTCTGCATGACATTGTATTGCCGCGCAAAACTCTTCTCTTTTTCTCTACATGTTCAGCATGACTGTGTACAATATCTGACATGCATACAAAAAAATATGGTGAGATTATGTAAAGAGAGCATGCAGAAATTTAGAGTGATGGTAACAACCAGTGGATGGATCCAAAAATAATGATAGCAGGCTGATGATTGCTTTAAATTAATAAAGAGACATATGATGATTGCTTTACTATTTGTTTCCCACCCAAGATGAATAACATAGGCATACCCTAGGTGAACCAGATATTAGACAGACATACTATTCATTGCTGCCTCGATATGTGCCCCACAACTAATTTAGAACTCAAGTTTGAACATTAATTTGGACCTGACTTGGGAGTCCAAGAGCTGAATAGGACGATAAAGTAGCAGGTAAGTTTAATAAATGCATAACATAAGCAGAAACAAAAGAGTGCGACCTCTCTTGTGGACCCATGTACTCCTCAGGTTCATCTGCTGAGTCGATGAAGGTGATGCCGTTGGGGTGGGTGCCGGCGGCAGGGACGGAGATCTGAGGCGGCGAAAGACGGTCAGGAGTCGTGATGTCTGGTTTGGTGGATGCTTCTGTCGATGGAGCAGCTCAGGTGAGGTGGACGACGTCGCGGCAGGAGCAGGACAAACCACACAAAGTTCCCTTCGACACGTGCCTGTAACTAAAGTAATTCTGTAAGGGCTCATTTGGCTTGCATGATTCTTAAAACACAGGGATAGGAAAAACACAGGAATAGGATAGGAAAATGTACATGGTAAACAGAGCATCTGTAAACACAGGATTTCTGTCAACTTGGGTGTTTGGTTTACAGGAATTGGAAGAGCAGAGGAATGCAAAGAAACATGGCCAAAATAAAGAGAAACCATATGAAAGCGTGTACAGTTAGAATGTTATGCTGGCACTAATGCACTTGGTCTTGTTTTCATGCATAGGATTTTGAAAAGTAGGTCCAGGTGGATGTTTTGCTTCATTCCTTTCAACAAAATGCATGAATAATTGAATAGTAGAGTGCCATTGGAAAATTCCCTATTGCTATGTTTTTCCATTGAACCAAAATAGCCCTAATGGATCGACCTGAATGTATAGTAATAAGTGATGCAACAAGTGTACAACCTCTTTGCCATAGCCGTGTTGACCTCAGCATCATTGGGTTGGTCGCAGAAGCAGTTGAGGCAGAGGTGGATGTCGGAGGTGTGGAGGAAGATCTGAGGAATCTATAGATGGCGTCCAGGGCACTGCTCTGTTGTGATGGATCGTTCTATCGTTGGAGCAGCTCTGGTGAGCCGTAAGACGTCAAGGCTGAAGCAGCACAAGACAGACATCGTCAATCACAAGTGGGATTCTAATAGCATCTCCAATAGATGATGTAAAATGGATGTAAAATTAACATCACCAAAAACCACCTGACTACAACAGATGAGGTAAAAACTGTTGACTCTGAACTAAACTGTCAAAACTGAAATTTACTGTGGAATCTGAATGCTACTATCGAAACTGAACGCAATGGTAGCAGAGAGGCACTTGACATGTAGTTTAGGGAGGGCCTGTAGTTCATCTTCAACCTGCACCCCCCTGAGCCGCCTGCCACCACCAGCAGAACCGCCGGCCCCAGCGCCGCCTCGCCGCCCCGAAACAACTCGCCACCGCCGCCCCGGCCAGCCCTCTAGGCCCCCCACCCTAAACTCTAAGATAGATAGTGGGGTACCTCTCCGGCGAGCCCCCGTCCCCACTGCGGGTGGTTCTTCCTTAACTCCGGCGAGCCCCCCCAACCCCTGAAAATCGACTGACCCAAAAGTCGATTCAGTCGACTGAAGTGTGGCTTAGTCAGAGCAGAGTAGCAGCACGAGCGAGGGGAAGAGCAGCAGCAGCAGTTGGGCAAGCGAGCGATCGAGCGAGAGCCGGAGCAGCAGCAGCAGCACAAGCGAGCGAGCGAGAGCCAGAGCAGCAGCAGCAGCAGAACTGGCTGGTATGGACGCCGCCGCCAAAGGGGCCTCGCACTGGGGGAGAGCTGCCGTGGAGATGTCGCCTGCGGAGCCGGCTTCAAGGTAGCCGCTTCATGGGGGTGCGGGATGGAGCACCATCGGCGCCGGGAGGTCGAGTTAAGGAGAATGTGCGACGCAATGAGTGTACAACATCTTTGGTGGCGCCGAGTAGGCCTTGGCTTCGTCCGAGGAGTCGGTGAGGATGCTGCAGTTCCGGTGGAGCAGGTTAAGGCGGCGCTGTGGGGATGGAGCAGCCGCGATAGATGAGGCGATCGTCGGAGCAGCTCCTTGGAGGTGGAGGACGGGGTGGCTGAACCGGCGGGACGGTGAGATGGATGACAGATCCTCATCCAGGGAGGTGGACGAGGGACGTCGAGCTGTTGCGGTGGACGTCGTTGTCGAGGAAGAGGCTCCGGGTGGGTAGCGGTGATGTGGCGGACAGAGGAGGGTGGGGTTTCGCGGCTGGAGCGGAGAGGTTATGCCGGCTTGGGATTTCGAATGGTGAAAAGGGGGCGATGGGAGGGGGTGAAGCATGACTTAGGGAGGTGCTTGTCCCAAATGTAGGGTGTGTTACAAAAGTACCCCCACCGATTTGAAATACCGGTCCTTTCGGCTCAGGGTTAGAAGGGGGATTTCGTGTGTCTGGATTTGGCAGCTGGAGGGAGTTTTCGCGCACGTTGTAATTTCGGGATAGCGAGGCGCTGATTGTGAAGGTGCCAGTTTTTGGAGCACAATATCTGAATTTTCATGATATAACAAGACGCGGGTTGAATTTTAGGGACAAGCCTAACGTGTAGTAATATTGTACTTGTACGTACCAAATCAATTCGCACTTCCCTCAACCAAAAAGAAAACGAAAAAATAAAACTATTCACACCACACAAAGAGAGAGTCTTGCCCCCTTTTACTATACAAATACTATTCAAAGCTACTCCCTCCTTCCATCTAGATAGGGCCTAATGCGTTTTTCGATGCTAACTTTGACCAAATATTAGAGCAATGATATATGACATGCAACTTAAACAAAGCACACCGTTAACTTCGTCTATGAAAGGTTCTTTCAATGATATAATTTTCACATTGTGCATGTCATGTACTATTAATCTTATCAATAGTCAAAGGCGGTCTTAAAAATCTCATTATGCCCTATATAGATGGAAGGAGGGAGTATGAATCCATGTTATGTCCGATTAAATTTTTTCGCTTGCTGTATAATGCATGTAACCTACTCATACCAACATTTTAGTGCATTCCAAATGTCTATACTACCGCTGCAATTCGAACTAAATTTGAATTCATTTCTCTATTTCAATAAGAATCTACAATCATGATTGTTGCCAACTTCAACCATCATTCGTGTATTACCTTAATAACACACCGTATGATTACTATAGAGATAGATATGAACTATGTGTACTACATGAACTCGAATTCTATTTTTTGAATACACTTGATGTTGATTCCAAATAATAGTACATTTGATGTACTAACTATATATTCATAATCTAAACCATGTTCCATACGTACACCGTGTTTATCACACAAAGTATAGTGCCCCGCCCCCTACATTATGACAAGTATTTAGACCTGAGTTGCAAAAGCCACACATTAGCCCAAATTATAATCAATGTTCTACATTATGATATCTTCTTCAAGTATCCTTATCCACTTTTTTATAATGAATTATGATCTTTGTTCGTCTTTTACACCTTCACGATCCTCTTCTATTTGTAGCTAGCTAGCGCTAACTTTCTATCGTGCATGCGCACGCCTGCCCCTCTCACACACCCTTAGCGTCCCCTCCATCGTGCATGTTCATTATTTCTCTTTAGGTCATCCACCAGCGGTGTGTGTAGGCCCCCGGCTCCTTCTTTCTGGCACACACCGGTCGATATACCTCTCTAGCTAAGTGTGCCTACAACAAACACATATATACTTCCCCTCTTCTCTTCCCACCGTCCATGCCCCCATATGTCCAATACGATTCCACGCAGGTGCACACTCCCGCCCCTCTTTTCATTAATCACATGCTCGTACACTCCTCCCCCCTCGACATTGTAGGCCTCTCGCACCACCTCCTAGCCACACCCTCCCCCCCTGTCTGCCTCTCCGGACCTTATTTGCTTCTAACACATGCAGGCGTGTATATGAACTAATATCCCTACATATAGCCAAGTCGACTATAATTCGTTTTCACAAAGCACCGATACACTTACCTCGCTAGTTATGTCTCTCCTTTTCTCGGTCACACGATGGTTGATCTTCCTATGTAGTTACGCATGCTTACCACAACCATATCTTCTCCCCTCATCATCCTTGAATACCTCCCGACCCGTCTCTCACACGCACATGCATAGATAGACAGACATCCCCCGCCCTCTCTTATTGTTATTGCACTCATACCCTCCGTTTGTCTAGCAGGCCTGTCCCACCATTTGTGAGACGCCACTCCACGACCAACCCTCCAACGCTCTACCTTTGTCTTTTTCCCAACCTTATTCCTCTGCTACACATATCCATGGATGTCGATCGATCTCCCTCAATACATAGCTAGGTCTCTCTCCTTCCCCACACATATAATAGT
>NC_057798.1:514726078-514731738 GCF_018294505.1 Triticum aestivum | reverse complement strand
CGTGCCATGGAGAAGAACTGCACCTCTGCCCTCTCAAATTCCAGAAGGCCAGCCCCCATGTATCTTTGACGTGGGCAAACACAAATTCGATGGAACTCTTTATCGATCGCGCAGCCACACACTTCATCCCTGTTTTCAATTCTATCGATATCTCACGTCCATGACTCAATTTCACACACATTGCATATGTTACATTTTTCTGATTGAGATATCATCAACACATTGCCTCTGTTTCGCACAAACCATCTCTCTCACACCCACCCACATACGTACCTGCACCTAAAGAAGAAGTGCATGCAGGACGCACGTACTCACGTCTCGTTCCCGGCCACACTCGCGCGGGTACACGGTGGAGTTCGTTTCTGTACGAAAAGGCAGCCCACGTGATAATTTGACGCGTGTAGCGGTTGTTTACTCGAAGGAGGGTCGGGTACCACGCTGTGAATATAAAACGATTGTCGTGGGGAAAATGGAAAAATGGGTTTGTCTCTCGTGAGTCTCGTCACACAATCTCACACAAGGCCACCGTGGCCTCTCTCTCTCAGTGTTGGTCAGTGATCCAGCTACATCCCATCCGCCGACGGAAAGGCAGGATGTGCATCGTCCCTCTGGTCGATAGCGTTGAGGCAGCTCGTCTCGATCTGCGGTACCTGCTGTTCTCTTTGACCAAGCTCCGGCGAGGTAGGGCCTTCGCCACTTGCTCGCTGCCGCGGTATGGGCAGATCCCGGCCGCCGGCGCCCTCCTAGTAACATCCCGACGACCCTCAGGTATAGCTTCCTCTGGCCTTGCTCCACTGCCCATCTTCCCACATTGCTGCATGTGGATCTTCTTTAGTTGTTTGCTTAAATCGTATCTCGGCCGGCGTACTTTCCATCTTAAAATCTCGTCCTCAAACCATTTTTGATAAACCATCATGTGCTATCTTTCCCTTTTTACATGGAACATGCTTCTTTTTTGTCGGCGTATGTGTCTTCAACTCGTCTTTTTGGGCAGTAATTGTTTCCTTTCGACCTCCTTTTGCAAACAGGGCTATCCATTTTCACCTCATTGCTATGACCTTTTGGTGAACTGCGCAAATCACTTTTCTGAAGAGTGTTTTGTGCATTTCCACCAAAATGTCACATGGGCAATGTTTTACATTTCTGTGGGACTGCGGAAAGGGAGATTGGTTTTGCTATCCTCCTCATCCAACTCCGTGCCTAATCTTCTCCAACAAGAAGTTAGTCCTAAAGAGAGATAGTAGAGGTGATCGGCTTCTATTTATGTGTGTTATGTTTCATCATCTAGTTCCACTATTATTGTAATCACACTGACTGGATATCTTTGCAAACATGGATGGTCCGCCCGATTTTATTGGAGCTGCACAAAATGATCGGATTGTGGTGACCTTCATACACCTCTTTTTTGGCTACAGAGCTGGGTGAAACTAGCTGCCAAGCAATGAACACTATGCCAAGGAAATGGAGCCATGCCTACGAACAACATCAATCAGTTATATTTTTTTCTTTATTTGTACACCTTCTCACAACTTTGTCTTCAGTTGTGATGTGAATATTGGCGCTGATCTGCGAACCATTGAGATGCATTAGCCATGGTAGTTTCATTTGTATTTGATGGAATGTTGTAACAAGATAATCTCGAGGCAAGACACATGAATCCTAAGTTGAAACCTTTTTTTCCTACGGGAACCAGAGTCGAAACCTTCATAGCATCACACTACAATTTCATCAAAATTATGCGTACATATAAACAAATCCTGAAGGATTGAAAGCAATGCCAGAAACAATTCAACTTTGTTTCGCCGACATGTTGGACATCCTTCATCCGGCTCCACCTGCCATGCAGCAATATTGAGTGCACAACACAACTTCAGGGAAAGATTCACCCCGGTTGTTGCATTGCAGTAGTAATGACTAGTGAGCAGTCAAATCACAGAGCCCCACCTTCGCCACAGTAAGTTGCTCGGACGAAGCAACCATCATTTCTCTGTTCCTTGAATCCGCTGGTACTCCCATATTCCCACAGTAATAACTTGCTCGGGCGAATCAACCATCACTATATCCGCTCACGTGTGATGACCACAGGAGCTATCCATTCAGATGGCATGTTAAAAAAATAAAGGTCGATAACTAATGCGGCAAACTTTCAAAAAAAACTAATGCGGCACCTCGGGACAATGCGGCCAGATCGCATTTTGCACGAGAAATTACACACCAGGTTTCGTTGACATGTGGTCTCGTTCCAACATATCAGTGAGACGACAGCGAGTAGTAGGAGTATTTTCGAACCGACATGTAGGCCGGGGCGCCCCTTCGTGAACTGTGGCAAACTGGCAACCATCCACCGACTCTTCGCCTTTCCCTCTCGATTTGGAACTGCTGTCGCACGCTCTTCCTCTCCCTCCTCCATTTTCCTTCAGCCCTTCACCCTTTCTTCTGCCATTGTTCGATCGTCATCTCCATGGAGGGAGCAGGATGGAAACGACCCCATTATTCTTGCCCCGATCTGAAAGATGACGTGGTGGAGGAACTCATTGATCGGTGCGACGTCATCACCTCGGCTAGCATGGCAGGTTCGTTCAAGCCCATTCTTGACTCAACTAATAACATCATTACAAGGAACCCAAGAGTCAAGGAGTGGTTTGATATCCCCTATCTTCTTTGCCGTGACCCTGATGACTGGCGCCGTCACGACGGAGGCCTCGCCCTGTGCCAGTTGATGCCGCTTGATAATGATATGCATGATGTTAAAATGCCATCGCTTGAGGGCAAGGCTTGGGCAGGCGCAAATGGATATTGGGTTGTTTACATTGGGTCCAACTGCGAGTGGGAACTTGTGAATGTGTACACTCGTGACCGGGTTCCACTTCCAAAAATCTCAGCAGGCTGCCTAGAGGTTGAGCACACCGGTATTGTATGCATGTTCAAATACAATCATGGTGACTGTCTTCTACCGAAGATAGCAATTTCTCGAGTTCCCACCCGCTCTTGGAATTACAACAACTATGAAGTTGTTGCTATCTTCGACAAGCTTGTTGCCGTCATTGCTGGTTTGACTCGATGAACATTGCTCAAAAATCAGTTTCTGTACACGCATGAGTACTGTGATATAATTCAATACGAGGGCCTTGTGTTTGCTGCCACCACTCGTGGCACTGTTTTTGTATGGAATCGTTATGATTTCGGTGCGTTTGTCTTCCATTGTAATTATAATTGTTTCATCCACATGCATGCGGGTTAGCAAGTTTCCCTTTACTAATTAACCTTCTTCTTGTGTTTCCAAGGTCCTGTGAACATTCCACAACCTATACTTGAAAAAAATTTATAACCAAGGGGGAGATGACGATGGTGATGATCACGAGCATGAGGACGAGCAGTGCCCATATACTTGTTGGCGCCTGGCAACTAATTCTGATGGATCACCTCTTCTCGTGTTTATACAGCCCACTGATGATGTTACTACTAAGGAAGGAGGTGTAGTCTCCCATGGTCGCACTCTCCAGACCTATTCCAACACCCGTTGCATGGTATTCGGGATGGATACTAGTGTGCTAGCGCCAACACCTTCTCCCTGGTACAGAATTGATAGTCTTGGAGAAAACTCGCTCTTCCTTGGACAAAATTATCCGATGATGGTGAAAGGTGATCCAACTTCTGTTGACACAACGTTACTAGCACCATTTATGAGAAGCAACTATGTCTATACCTCGGACATTAGCGTGGTTCCCTACCCTGGTACTGATATAGTAGGCCGCTTCAGCATGGATGATCAGTCCTGTGTTGGTCTCGAGATCGATAATAGATGCCCCGTCCCAGAGAATCACTTGTGGTTCAAAGCAAGTGTTTCCAACACCGAGGAATAGGTGAGTTGCAGTTCATTTCATTGCTTGTTATTTGTTGTGTGGTGAAAACTTTAGTATTTATAATGTATCCTCGTTGTCGATGTGGGTTAATGACCTGTTGTATGTAATAAAATGATATGCCTATGATAAACTTACTAAATTTATGAATGGCATTCGAGTTTCTTCTGTGAGTGAGTGGGTGCGACGAGGAAAAAATGTATTTTCCGAATACATAATTGTACGTGCATTGCAGCAGGTTATCGGATGAGGCCAATCAACAATAGTAGTACACTATTTGTACTAGCTTCACATGCTTCGCACGTCGTGCGGGTGTTTTTACTGTAGCCATATTGTACGTAACCAGCACCTCGAATCCTCGATACTAGTACTATATAGTAAGTAGTAGGAGTAGTAGGGTGGCATGGGCCAGAACAAGCATTCACGTCCAGGAGTACGGTACACGCCACCAGCACGACTTCCATCTGACACCATATTTCTTGGAGTCCGTGCTAGAGCAATCTCTTCAACCTCATCGTTTCTCTAACTCAGCCATCGCGCCGCGGGCGAGGTGGGGGTTTGCCGATAGTCGGTTTCCTCAACTACGGTCCCACTTGTAAGGCCAACTCCAACGCTCTATAAATATATGGATGTACTCTTATTCCCAATACAAAAACTTGCATCCATTCTACTCCCTCCGTTGCACAATGCATGCCTTCTAGTAGTATTTGTCAAGATATATATGTATCTAGACATGTTTTAGTATATAGGCGCATCCATTTTTGGAAAAATGGAAGTCAAGTATTTTGGAACAAAGGGAGTACACAATAAAAAATTTAAGTTAGCACAACTAGTCTAATCCGAGAGCACAACCGAACATTTGGTCGGGTTCTTCCTCCTTTTGCCGACACGTGGGACATCCAGCATCCATGTCGTCTCATGAAAGAAAATAGAGTGGTAGTTGATAAGTTAAAGCCACGAGATGTGCATCTTGGGTTAAACTGTAAATAGAATCTTACTACTCTTGAGTAAGTCCAAAAGCAGCCACTGAAGATCTTTCTTGGATTTGTTTTTCATCACCAGCACATCGAGGTGAAAGATGTGCAGGTTCAGTGGGTCCTCTTGCGTTTTCACTGACATGTGGGGCCACATGTGAGCAAACAGACGATGGGATCCGCGCGTCCGCTGGCTGGCTGAGAATAGAGATAGAGGAGGGCTGAGCACGGACTGCGGGAAATTTGTTCCACATAACCAGCACCTTGATATTCGCGTGTGATTGTTTCTAAAATAAAAAAAGGAGGTACCCCTACTTATGTTACTCCCACTACGCATAGCCTAAGGTTAGTAGGTGACCTTGCGCTTGGCTCTTTGCCTCTTCCGGAAGTCGATGGTTCTAAAGTAGTGCTTCTGGCAATCTGACACCAAATGAACTGCTGCACATCCACCGCTTGTAAGCAAAAGTTTATCCTCGTGCTGCGAGCCACCGCGCACGCGTTGGCGAGGGAGAAGGCGTAATCAAGCTTCTCGTTGTTCTGCGAGTTGACGGGACACATCAAAGTTATTTACTAGTAGTACGTACTCTCTCCAAAAAAGGGCTGACCATGTCATTGCTACCATCCCGTGCTCCCTTGTTAAGTACGTGCACTATTCACATGCCATTCACGTGCCATCGAGAAGAAAAAATATTGCATAGGTGCCATTAAAGTGCACGGCTCACTTACGGAAAAGGGTTTCCCCCCGCTCCCCCCCCCCCCGCACGACTCACTTATGCACTTCTTATCTGATTATCTCCATTTTCTTGCATGACACGTGCACCTTGAT
>NC_057798.1:514720087-514725921 GCF_018294505.1 Triticum aestivum | reverse complement strand
CGCACGACTCACTTACGCACTGCTTATCTGATTATCTCCATTTTCTTGCATGACACGTGCACCTTGATGCTAGATGTCTCGCGTGTTGGGAAAAGGATGAACAAAGCTCACGTAAAAGAAAAGAGTTGAAGAGCATAGATTCCCGACGACCGAGGAGGAGCAAGGAACCTCGCGGTGGAGCGTCTGCAAGGAACCTTGCGTGTTTTCCCCTGTTTTTTGCCGCCTGCCCACCTATAAACAACTAAAAGAACATGAACTTTTCGCTAACCACTAGAAATGGTACATCAGGATGCTAAGTTGAAGATGTTTTATACTCCCTCCGTTCCCAAATATAAGTCTTTTTAGATATTTCAACAAGGGACTACATACAAAACAAAATGAGTGAATCTACACTCTAAAATATGTCTGCATACATCCGTATGTTGTAGTCTATTTGAAATGGCTAGAAAGACTTATATTTAGGAATGGAGGGAGTAGTTTATATTGAATTATTGATAACCACGCAACAAGCCACACATGTACACAAGCCAACGCACTAACTCCATCCGATCCAACTCATGCACATACGCGCACAACATGGAGCACACAACGCACGTACACAAGACGTGCATGCACACACGCTCGGCCGCAGAATGCGCGTGAATAACACATGCATGCACACACACTCGGCTGCATGGAGGCGTGCGCCATCCGTGATGACATCCGGTTCGTCGTGCTATGGCAAAGCTCGCACGCAACGGGGCGCATATGCATCTCTTGCAGCACCTCTTTGCCGTCGTTGCTCAACTACTAGTCGGAGACAAAGACGACCACAGCCTCAGCCTTAGAGCTAGCACGGATGGAAAAACATGCACGCTGCACGCACACGAGCACATACGGAGTGCCCACGACGTCGTCGTGGTGCGTCCCCAGTCGCCTCTACTCCTTCTGCGCACGTTGTCTATCAAGGCGATTGCATGCTAATGATGATGTGGGTGAGATCTTCTAGACTCAGATGATGACGAGGAAAATTATGAGACACAAGGTGACGTACACTGTCAAGGTCCACGGTCAAGGGGGTGCTAGCAAGTGCTTAGATGTGCGTAGAGCAAGTACAATAGAGCTGAGTCAGCGGGCTATAAGGAATAAACAGTAGTATATTTCTGCTTAGTTGGAGGAAAGAGAAGAGGAGAGAGAAGGTAAGTGGGCTCTTCGTGAAGAGCCAGCTGTAGCACGTGCTCCTAGGCACTTTGCGAGAATGAAAGGTGGGCCACAGAACAAAAAGTAATAGTACACTCTCTTGATCTATAGTACTATTGTACATGTTGACTATAAGATGGGCTGTAGATGACATGGCACAGGCTTATAGCCAGCAGCTGGCTATACTATTAATGCTCTTTAGATGAAGTGCTAAGTGCATTAAATGGCTTAGTAACTCAAGTCTTCAATGCATAGGTGCTTAGTTTATTGGTGCCACATCAGATTTTATGCCTACGTGGCAGGCTTAGCAGCTATACATGGTGGAGCACTGGGAGGGGCCAAGGCTGGTCATAGTGGGGAGTAACTTGTACTGTAACATATTACTATGTTACTCTAAACATCTCTATAAAATGGAAAGGAGGGAGTAGTAACATAGACTAGTGTCATATGCAGAGTATGGGAGCACATGATATTTCCATGTCTGGACCGATCCCAAGTTGGCTTCTCACCTTCTTGGCCCAACAAAAACCCCTCCCCCCCTCCCACGCGCGCTTCCCTCCCGGCGCCAGCTGAGCCCGCCGCTCCACATTGATGGCAAGTTAGGGTGACGCGATCTCTCACTGCTTCCGCCGTTGAAGCGGCACGCCGACCGAGGGCACCGCCCACTGGACGCCGGGCATTTCAGACTACATAGTGGATAGTAACTTTTAGAGCAAGTACTACAATTAGATGACATAAGCAGGCTATAAGGATTTAAATATAGTATTTGTGCTTAGTTGAAGGAGAGAGAAGAGGAGAGAGAAGAGAAGCGGATTGTAAATGTGTAGCCGGTTGTACTCCAACATACTCTACTTTGTGAGACAAAAGGTGGGGCCATTATTAATGATATTGTATTTATACTAAAGGTACTAATAGACGCCTTAATTACTCCGGTTTTTTGAGACAAACCTTGGTGGGGCTATTATTGACTTTTTTGGAGCTATTATTGAATTGGACGTGGGGTTTGGGGGCCAAAGGCCTACTATTATACTCCGACCTGACATGCTCTACCCTAGCCGCCGCTGTATCACATGGTTTCACACCGTTCTAGATCTTAGCACCACCACACAATTCTTCTCCAGCCCTCCTTCCGGCGTGCACCGGGAGAGGGGACAGCAGTCCTCCGAACCCCACCTTTCATGATCCTGTACGGGAGAGGGGCGATCAGGTTTTTGGGGAGCACACTCCTGTGACTGCTGCCAGCGACGACTTCCTCAACGATAGCCTTCTTCCCCGACCTCGGTAACCTCTTCATCAACGACATGAGTGACAACATCAACCACATCGGTTCTTCTCCCGATGTACAGTATGTGATTCTGTCCTCCTGGTTTAGTCCGCATCATTACTTTGATGTTTGCAATTGTCGTCATGATCTATTTACTGCTGATTCGGATTAAATCTCATACTAAATTGCTCATATATTCAACAATCCAATCCAAAAACCTGATCACAGGAAATTTACTCCGAGTGGTTTTGCTGCGCTTTTGAAGCCGCCTACTTTTAAGGGGGTGCAATATAAAAGGTGGCGCACAGGAGAAGTATATTGGTTTCAGATCATGTACTGCTATGACGCCACTAAGGGTAAGCCTGAGGGCGATCTTAATCCTACACAGCAGGAAGCTTTTCAGAACATGGATACCCTCTTCAAAGCTGCCCTACTGAGTGTTCTTGATGATTCCATTGTGGATTCATATATGTCATTTGATAGCGCAAGGACATGCGGGCTACGCTCGAGGCCATGTTTGGGCCCTCGGGCGCTGGGAACGAGTTGTATGTCATGGAGCAATTCTGTGACTACAAGATGACTGATGAGCGCTCTGTTGTTCAGCAGACTCATGAGATACAGTCACTCTCTAAGGAACTTGAGTACTTTAAGTGTGTGTTGCCGGACAAATTTGTTGCTGGGACCATCATTGCCAAGCTTCCACCTTCATGGAATTATTTTGCTACTTCTCTGAAAAACAAGAGACATGAGTTTTCTGTTTTGGATCTCGTTAGCACTCTTGATTTTGGGGAGAAGGCTAGAGCAAAACACACACGTGCTCGGGTCGCCGAGGGAGCTTCTAGTGCCCACATGGTACACGAGAAGAACTTCCAGCCCAACCAGCCCCAAAACAACAAGAACAAATCTCAGGGGAAAGGCAAGTTTGATGCAAAGAACAAGTCGTCACATTCTACCAACTTCAACAAGAATTCTCATAACAGGAAGGAATACAAACCTCAATTTTAGTAGCACCGCACAAAATTTATATGGCTGCATCTACCTGCTGTGAGCTAACCTCATGGTTCTCCAGGTATTCCTACATTCGTAACTAGGTACAATGACCACTGCAAGATGAAATTAGCTTATTCGTACGTTGACTTGCTGAATGCAGTGCAGAATGATCCTGTCATGTGTGGAGGAGCAAACAAGCAGTGCAGCCGAAGGTGGAAATCAACCAAGGACTTATGAAATTATATGTAATCTTCCTCAGGCAGGTCAGTATCCCCTTCGTCTAGATGATCGTGTTTTGTCATGCCGTGCTATTGATATGTGCTACTATTTTGCAACACCGTTTAAGTATAGATACTGTTTTCCTATCTTTTCAAATTCAGGACAATGAATATGATATCAGGGGAACTGCACAATATGGACCCATGTTGAGTCATCTCTATTGCCTCATGTGTTTGCTACAAATGTGTCAGCATCAATTGCAAGATGAGGCAGCTATCTAGCTGTGGAGTTGCAAACATGCTCAAAGTGCTCGCAACATTGAGAAGAAACAAGCATGCCCTAGAAATTAATGCGTGCGCAGGGAGGCCCTTTGCTCAAAGAAGCATCGACCGTTTTTCTTTATTTCCACACCTTCTCACAGCTTTATATATTGGTTATAGTATGGTGAATCATTGAGATGCATAGACATGCTGAACTTTTGTTCTTCTGAATGTTAGTTTAATGTGAGTGTCTGCATCCAGTACCGCATCCTCTAATTTGGTGAATGCACACATAGAAAATAACTCTCCTTAATTTACTCCATAACCACCCTATTAAATAGGCCTAGTAACAAACCAGGCGCATGAAGTGGCCGGCGGGCACATGCATCCTGCATGCATGGCCAGTCATGCAGCAACGCAAAAGAAGAGAGCGGTTCTTGGGAAAAAGCGAGTAGTTAGTGCAGCGTGCCTTATAAACACGAACCGCTCGCTCTCCCGCTTCCGTCTCCCCACCCAATTCCCCCCGCTCCCCAATCTTCCTCACTCATCCAGAAAACCCCGCTCACCTTCTTCCTCACTCGTACAGAAAATGCCTGCTCCTCTTCTTCCACTCCTATAGAAATCCCCAGTCCTCCTTCTTCCCCACTCGCACTGCCACTAGGCTCGTCTCTGGCTACTCTGCTCAAACCCGTGAGCTCGGTGCGACGCCCACAAGGAAAATGGAGTCGGCTGGCCCCAGTGCCAAGAAGATGAGGCTCCCACCAGCGGCGACACCAGTTGTAGATCCCGCACCCGGTAGCGCAGGGAGAAGCGGCGAGCCCCCCCCCACCCGGATCTGAGGAACCGGTAGAATCTCCGGTGGACCGCATCAGCGATCTCTCAGGCGTCATCCTTGAGGAGATCATCTCGCTTCTCCCCGCCAAGGATTGCTGCCGCACACAAGTCCTCTCAACTCGGTGGCGCCCTCTATGGCGCACCGCGCCCCTCAATCTCGACTGTCGTTAGATATCTGTCCTTCCTGAATTTGATCTCATCAGAGCCATCGTCTCTTCTCACCAGCAGGGCCCCGTTCAATGCCTCTGCATCCCGACAAGCTACTTGTTGTTCATACCCGGCAAGGTGGACGCTTGGCTGACATCCCCTGAATTCGGAAAACTCCAGCAGTTTGAGTTGTACCATTACCACGAAAGTTTCATACCATGAACATACCAAAAATTTGTGCCCACACCACCATTTTCCATTGTAACGCCCCGGATTCGATGCGCCAGGTGTCTGCCAGTTATTCGCCAGCGTTGCCATGTCATTTGCTTGCGTGTTGTATTTTGCCATGTCATCATTCGCATTGTCCGTTTTGCGATCCGGCACTCCTATGCCCTCCGGTGTTCCCTTTTTTTCTCTCGTTGTGAGCGGGTGTTAAACGTTCTCGGAATGGACCGAGTCTTGCCAAGCGGCCTTGGTATAGCACCGGTAGACCGCCTGTCAAGTTTCGTGCCATTTGGAGGTCGTTTGATACTCCAGCGTTTAACCGAGTAGCCTGAAACCCTCTCTCTCTTTGCAGCCCAACACCCCCTCCAAAGTGGCCCAAAACCCAGCAAACTCCCCTCCATGCTCTCGGTCGTTTGATCATGATCGTGTGGGTGAGAACCGCTCCTCATTTGGACTCTCCTAGCTCCCAGAATCTATAAATAGGTGTCTCCCCCCGAATTTTCACGCAGATGAACCCTAGCCTCTTCCCCTGCGCGCCGCCGGCCACGTCCACCGCCCCGCAGCCACGTCGCTCCGGCCAATCAGTGCCTGCCGCGTCACCTCCGCCGCCGCCCTCAACCTACCGCACGTCGCCACCTGTCCCGCCGCTGTTTCCCCCACCGCGCGGCCCGGGGAAGCCCATCATGGGCCCGCCCGGGCCCAGATTCGCCGCCGCC
>NC_057798.1:514707057-514719727 GCF_018294505.1 Triticum aestivum | reverse complement strand
GCCCTCGTCCAGTTCCGCCGCCGCCGCCTCCTCGCCTCCGGCCGCGGAGCGCCGCCGCCGCCCCGGATGCCCACCGGTCCCTGCCTCGTCTCCCGCGCCTCCCCGGCCTCCCCGAGCTCCTCCGACGCCGAAGCAGCTCACCGCCGGCGAGATCCCGGCCGGGGAAGGTCCCCGCCGGCCGGATCCCGCGCCTCCTCGGCGTCCGGGCCGGATCCCGCCGCCGCCCGGGTGCTACCCGCCCGATCCGCTCCGCCCGACCCGATCCGCTCTGCCTGTTGACCTTTCCGCCCGCGAGGTGATTATTTCTGCCAAGTCCCCGAAGTTTTTTTCATTATCATGCCATGTTCAACGCATCATATATCTGCATCCGTAGCTCCATTTTGTGCGTGTAATATCTCAAATTGTTCATCTCAACGAGTACTTCATTTCATTCCATTGCATCATGTTCATTTGAGCTTATCTTGATGCCTGAATCATCATTGCAAGAGTGCTTCATAATGTTGTCTGATGTCTGTTAACAGAACTTGCTCTTTTGTCATTTTTGCCATGTTTGATGTGTGCATCATATGAGGTTGATGTCTACATGTGTTTTTAACTATGCCATGTCTTCTTTATAGAGGTGCTTACCATTTATTTTTGTGATCAACGTGGTGACTAGCACAAGCATGTAAACTAGGCTTCGTGATGTTGCTGTTTTCGGTCCTTCTTCTCCTGTTATTTTGATGCCATGTAAACATGATGCTACAGAGAGATTCATGCTTATTTTCAGATACTTCAGTAAGGATGTTTTGAACATATGGTTATTCTCTATCCATTCATGCCCCTGGTTGCAATTATCGAGTAGTCTAGCATGTCATTTTCATGCTCTACTTTTGCTACAAAATGTTTCCTGGCAGATTGTTTACATGTTATTCAATTTTGCCAAGGTTGTTGTAGTTGATCCTTGCATGCTATGAACTTGTTCTTGCCTTGGTTTGTTTCATAAGCATGTCTTCTTGCTGACGCTATGCTTATCTTGTCATGCAATGACTTGTGGTGAGTGAATCAAGCTTGTTAAGTAGGGTACTTGCTGTTGCTGTTTTGCTAGGCTGAATCTGTTATTTCGTGATGCTATGTAAACCTGCTTCTACAAATCAATGTATGCATAATCTGGAGATGTTCACTAAGGGTGTTTTGTTATACATGTCATGCTCTATCCATCCATGCCCCTGGTTGCATTTATAGCTTGCTGTAGTTTGTTGTAATCTTTCTCTAAAGTTGCTAAATAATGTTGTTGTCAGCCTGTTAACATTAAGTTCAGTTGTTGTCATGCTTGTTGTTAGTGATCCATGTACCCTATGGACTTGCTCTTGCCATGCTTAGCTTCATAAACATGTATTCTTACTGTTGGGTGCCTTGCTATGCCATGTATTGCTCTGTAGTGAGTTGCACAAGCTCATCAACATGTCTACTTATTGTTGTTCCTGTCATGTATGAATCTGTATTATAACTTGCTATGTTTACATGGGTGCCATCATATCTTCTGATCCTTTTTGGCTCATGGTCAGTAAGGGACTTTTGTTCCACTACTAGAAAAACCCCTACTAATGGCGCACCTAATTTGGCCATTAATGGCGCATCAGTGGTGCGCCATTACTAGCACGCCATTAGTAATTTTTACTAATGGCGCACCACTGGTGCGCCATTAGTATCTGGTATACTAATGGCGCACCACTGGTGCGCCATTAGTATAGGCCAGGGTGCGCCATTAGTATGCCTCCCAGGGGCCATGTATACCCAGGTGCTTTGGCATACTAATGGCGCACTACAATGGGATGCGCCATTAGTGACCGCGGCATACTAATGGCGCACTGTCCAGTGATGCGCCATTAGTATGCTTTGTCATACTAATGGCGCACTGTCATGTGATGCGCCATTAGTATGAATATTAGGTTTTTTTATTTTTTATTTTCTGTTTTTTGCACAGGTTACACATTTGCCAAAGTCAGAAAGCTGGTAGGAGCATTAGGAGATGTTAACACACACACACACACACACACCAGGATATGTTTGCTTCACTCAACTTGACATAATATAGCAGCATGAAAATACAATGGATCTACAATGGAGAAGGATGCCATGCTGTGGCTCCCATATTAGCCCACTAGCCAGACGGCACAACTACAGTAACGCAAATGACCCCAGTTATGTAGTTATGGTATCTTGTATCCTATAATTGCCAGTTTTATTAGATAAGCTGAGATCACAAAACATAAGCAAGACAAGAACTGCTAGTCTTGGTATCTTGTATCCTATGATGCCAAAGAGGATTGATGGAGGCACACACATATCATAAACAAGTATGCACAGATTATGATTGAAATCTTGCTAGAAGGCACTGCCGAGGTTGTCTTTCACCGTCATGGTGCTGATCTTCCCCTGGACAAGGGCCGACCTCCCTGCATATCCTGGACAGTGTGGTCGCACAGTGGATCAGAGATTGACCAAAATTCCGATGATAGAGGACTATCACATCGCTCTGTGGTAGATCACCTGATTTGGGAATGCCACGTTGAGCACTTCTTTTCCTTTGCGGAGTAAGGACGACCAATGCATCACAGAATAGTTCTACATCACGTACACATCATGCTTGGAAGTAGCCCACATGATGTTCCTCAGCTGCACATGTACAAGTATACGGTCAGTGCGTTCGTACCAGAATTCTTCTTAAAACTCTGCAGAAATACAATGATGCAAATGAGCGCCATTTTATTCAAGCACACCAAATTCTACTGCGATAACAAACAAGATCGCCCGATGGAGGACATAATAGTGAGCTTCTGTTAAAATTTCTCGGGTAATTACAACTATGTGATTCTACTGTTAATCTAGATCTCCTTCAGGTTTTGATTCATTTAATCAAACAATAGAACACAACTGCTGGAAACTGTTAAGACATACATATTATGTGCACGCCAAAAAATAGCAGATCTATGAAGGGGGGTGTCTATTAGCAAATTTTGGTCTAAATACAACTTAGGCAGGCAAATTCTTAGTGTAACTAATGAACTGATGTTGTTTGCGTTTCTGAACTTTGCTAAATGAACTCTAGACGAATACACCAAAAACTAATGAACTCTATCTCTATAGACTCCATCTCTAGACAAATGATACATTCTCATTCACATTCACTGGAGAATAATCAACATCATTATTGGCAGTTTGTGGCACCTTCAAGATTTTTATATATATAAACAAAATTTTCAACGGCGGGCAATCAGTCAATTAGGCACTCAAACACAATAGTAGTATAATCGTCGCTAGCCGTCGCTGTGGGGAGTTTGGAAGGGGAGGGGCGAGAGGAGGAAGGCGTGGGGAACGGCGACGAGCTCCTTATGCCCAGGCTCAACTCCGGCGCCATGTGCCGCTAGACCATCGTCCTGAGAAAAGAAGCACAAGCAGAAGGCGGCCGTGAGTGGGTACCAAGGGAAAAAACAGAAGCCGCAACCAAGAATTGCAAGATTTAGTATAAAGGAAATAGCCTCAGCATTCAGATGTTTCTAATAAGATTGCGCACTAATCTAACACAATATACATAAGGTGTCCTCATAGTTTTACTAATACCTTGGGGTATGGATAGTGGGGTATATAAAGAAAAGCAATCCATTATCATGTTCTAGGAACTAACTATTAGAGTACATGCTCAGGATATAAGTGGAAGCAGAGAATATAATGAGATGTCAATAGTCCCCGAGAGGTTTATGCAAGCAGGTCTTTTTATACTACCACTTGCATGATTTATTTATTTGAATAACAACAGGAGAACTGCTATATTCACTGATTATAGAAAGCTCAAATTGGCAGTCGCACATAGCATGGAGTATTCATAATATTTACAGGAAAAATAGGTATTATATGCAACGATTTGTGCCATATTGGGAACAAAGATTTACAGAATGTCATTCAAAGTTGGAAATAGGTATGCACTTTTTTGTGGTTTCCCCATATTGGAAACAGATATTTGTACCAGCTTCCGACATGGCATCCAGTGCAGGCAGTACAATATACAGCGGGCCGTCAGATAATGGCATCCTTGAGTGTTGTGCATTCAGTTTAAAATAGCATGTTGCTTGGAGCAAGTTATGGGGTCTAATTAACCGGACATTGCATTGCAAACAAGCAAAATCAGAGACTGAACTACACATCTTCACCTGAAGCCTGGTCTTGATGGCATCGATGGGGTAGAGCGTCGTCTCCACCACGACTCCGGCGGCTCCTCTCGGCTATGACTCCCTCTGCAAGCGAGCGGGCAAAAAAACAGCACACGTAATCAGTCCCCTTCACCCGTGACTGACTGTAAGGTTGCAGAAGGCGAAGCGAGCTTGTACTGAGCCACTAATAATCCACGGATGGAAATGGGAACCAAAGAATGAGAGAGATGGGGAAGGAGGAGAGGACGCAAAGCAGAGGATCTGGAGGAAATTGAAGGGCTTCTCTTCCCCTTCCTCGTCGCCCATGTCTGCCCGTCGACCGCCGAGAAACCTGCGCCGAGGTATGGAGGAAAACAGAAGGCAGCTGAAGTTATTTGCCTGGTTGCTGCGGAAATTTGCAGGGGAGAGAGGAGAGGAGAGGATTCACACCTGACTGAGGGGAGGGGGAGAAGGAGTTGCTGGGGAGGTCCGCCGTCAGCTCCGTCGCCATCTGGATCTCACTCTGCACGTGTGGTAGGTGTGTTGTGAGTGAGGCTGTGGGTGGGGTGCGGGCGAGGGAGGGCGGAGAAGAACTAGGAGGTTGAGCCCCGTGTGGCGGCGCAGTAGATGTCGGAGAGGGGTCACCGGAGCCGTGCCGGCGATGGAGGCGTCGTCGCCCCCGAAACCCTGGTGGGAGGGTTGCGGCTGAGCGTTGGAGGCCGGGAGCAGCGAATCCCGCAAGGGGGAACATCCAACGGAGCGAGGCGAGCTCGGGACGGTGCTGCGGGGTGGCGGGAGTCGCTGGAGAACGCCGGAATCGGCCGGCACCTGTGGCGGCGGAGACGTGTCCCGGGAGAGAGAGAGGGTTGTGGGAGAGAGAGGTGGAAGGGTGGGGAGGCGCCTGAGGTGGGAGTGAAGCAGATGGGAGGGAGGTGGCCGCCGGCGTGAGCTGTGGGAGGGACGAGGCGGTGTGTGGGTCGCGGCGGCGGCGATGTGGGAGGGAGGGGATGGATCGGGGTGGGTGGGACGAGGAGTGGGTCGGGGTAGGGGATGGATCCAGGTTACTAATGGCGCACCCCCTAGTGGTGCGCCATTAGTAGTTTTGCAAAAAAACATAATAATGGCGCACTCTACAACGGTTCGCCATTACTAGTTTAAACTAGTAATGGCGCACCGCGTGTGAGTGCGCCATTAGTACTTTTGCAAAAAAAGGAATAAAAAAATAATAAAAAAATAACATTAGTGGCGCACTTTCTGGCTGGTGTGCCATTACTAGTTACAACTAGTAATGGCGCACTTACTAAGGATGCGCCATTAGTATGTTTGGACAGGCGCACTAGTTCAAAAAAAAATTTGATACTAATGGCGCACCGTGGACATGGTGCGCCATTAGTAGTTTCAACTCTAATGGCGCATCAGAAGGTGGTGCGCCATTAGTATATACTAATGGCGCACCACTTGTCTGGTGCGCCATTAGTGTCAATCCCATCTATAGCCCTTTTTCTAGTAGTGTTCTATGAATTTAGTAGTATCATGCCATGCCTTTGTTTGCCATGATAAGTTCCTGTAGCATGTTGTTTGATAGCTATAAACATTGCAACATGATGTTATTTCTGCAAAACCTGAAACTGTTATCATTTGCAATCTTGCCATGTGTGTTTGAGCATGTTCTAGTGATTTATGGAGATAGCTCAGTGTTCATGTTTTGTTATGCTTTACCTGTACATCATTTCCATGTCTTTTGTTTTCATGTTGAGATGCTGTAGCATGTTTTTTTGATGCTTGCAATATGCCTAGTTGCTGTTTTGGACAGATTGTTGTTATAACTTGTTTCATGTGTGTGTGTTGTACCGTTGCTCCGTTTTGAGTGTGCTCTATATGAAACTTGCTTGATTTTGTATGTAGCTTCATATTATCATGTTGCATCCATGTTTTGAGGTGTTTGCTTGATGTTTGTATGCATTTTGCATCAATGCCATGTTTAACTTGTTTTGCTCATATCTTCTAGGCCGTAGCTCCGAATTAAATGAACTTTATATGTAACTTGACTAGAATCTCGTGTAGATCATCATGGTGCATTTTAACTTGCTGTTTAACAAATTGAACATAAGGTTTATTCAGATCTGGACCTATTTCGAAATATGCATATGAGGACTTACCGGATTTGTTATATGTTGTTCCCGGCCTCATTTAAACTTGCCTTGATGTGTTGCTCTTGTTTGCATCATATCTTTCCATGAGTAGCTTCATGTAGCTTTGTCATGCATCATACTTGATTGAGCATCATGTCTTGTTCTTGTGTGGTGTGTTTACCATGTTGTGTGCTTCTTCTCGATAGTTCCTGTTTCGTTGCGATCGTGAGGATTCATTCGTCTACGCTTGGTTCGTCTTCGTGGCTTCATCTTCTTCATGGACTCGTTCTTCTTCCTTGCGGGATTTCAGGCAAGATGACCATTTCCCTGGATCTCACTACTATCATTGCTATGCTAGTTGCTTCATTCTATCGCTATGCTGCGCTACCTATCACCTGTTTATCAAGCTTCCCCAAATTGCCATGAACCTCTAACCTTTGACACCCTTCCTAGCAAACCATTGCTTGGCTATGTTACCGCTTTTGCTCAGCCCCTCTTATAGCGTTGCTAGTTGCAGGTGAAGTTGAAGATTGCTCCATGGTGGACAGGATTATGTTGGGATATCACAATATCTCTTATATTATTAATGCATCTATATACTTGGTAAAGGGTGGAAGACTCGGCCTTATACCTGGTGTTTTGTTCCACTCTTGCCGCCCTAGTTTCCGTCATACCGGTGTTATGTTCCCGGATTTTGCGTTCCTTACGCGGTTGGGTGATTTATGGGACCCCCTTGATAGTTCGCTTTGAATAAAACTCCTCCAATAAGGCCCAACATTGGTTTTACCATTTGCCTCACCACCTACCTTTTTCCCTTGGGAGTCGCCCTCTCGAGGGTCATCTTTATTTTAGCCCCCCGGGGCCAATGCTTGTCTAAGTGTTGGTCCAAACCGAGCGATGTCCGGCGCCCCCTGGGCAACCAGGGTCTATGCCAACCCGTCGTCTTGCTCATCCGGTGTGCCCTGAGAACGAGATATGTGCAGCTCCTATCGGGATTTGTCGGCATGGCGGGAGGCTTTGCTGGTCTTGTTTTACCATTGTTGAAATGTCTTGTAAACCGGGATTCCGAGTCTGATCGGGTCTTCCTGGGAGAAGGTATATCCTTCGTTGATCGCGAGAGCTTATCATGGGCTAAGTTGGGACACCCCTGCAGGGTATAATCTTTCGAAAGCCGTGCCTGCGGTTATAGGCAGATGGGAATTTGTTAATGTCCGGTTGTAGATAACTTGACACCAGATCCGAATTAAAATGCATCAACCGCGTGTGTAGCCGTGATGGTCTCTTTTCGGCGGAGTCCGGGAAGTGAACACGGTTTTGGGTTATGTTTGACGTAAGTAGGAGTTCCGGATCACTTCTTGATCATTGCTAGCTTCACGACCGTTCTGCTTGCTCTCTTCTCGCTCTTATTTGCTTATGTTAGCCACCATACTTGCTTAGTCGCTGCTGCAACCTCACCACTTTACCCCTTCCTTTCCCATTAAGCTTTGCTAGTCTTGATACCCATGGTAATGGGATTGCTGAGTCCTCGTGGCTCACAGATTACTACAACAACAGTTGCAGGTACATGTTTTGCGATGATCATGACACGAGAGCGATGTTTGCTTGTTTTGGAGTTCTTCTTCTGCTTCTTCGATCAGGGGATAGGTTCTAGGTCGGCAGCCTGGGCTAGCAGGGTGGATGTCGTTTGAGTTTCTGTTTGTGTTTCATCCGTAGTCGGATGGTGCTCTTATGTAAGGTGATGTTGTATTCGTGTGGCATTGCATGCCTCTTGTATGTATCCCCATCTATTATGTAATGTTGATGTAATGATATCCACCTTGCAAAAGCATTTCAATATGCGGGTCTATCCTTGGTGGGACCTTTGAGTTCCTTTTGGATAGGGTCGCATATTGGGCGTGACATCCATCTCGCGGTTTTCCTCCTCTCTCCACACCGCCACCTTCGCCCGGTGCCATCTACCAGACGATCTGCTACAAATGCTTCGACTCTCACTGCTAAAAAACTTTTGCTTGTGGTGGTTTATCTATCGGAGGCCTCACTGCACAGTATCATCCACTCCAGTTGCCCTACCCTGGAGCGCTTGCTGATTGTTTTGGGAATAGAAATCGGTATCAGTTGTCTCCAAATAAAGTCGCCTCACCTTAAAAGCATTGGAATTTGTTTTAAAGGACAGCAGCTCATCATCGAAGATGCCCCTTCACTTGAAAGGTTGCTCCTTCATAATTGTTATACACCTTCAGAAATAACTGTCGTCTCTGCGCCCAAACTGGAGACCTTGGGTGTAATTCATGACCCGTTTAATAATCACAAGGAGTTGGTGTTTGGCTCCTCACTTTTTCTGGTACCGTATATTATCATCTACACATTTGTAATCATATGTTGCATTTTTCATTTGTGCGCATAAGTTTTATATCATCTTGGAGTACAGTTTGGGTACTAATATTATGTTATATGCTCAATGAAGAGTTCATCCATTGATAGCCTATCAATGTTGCTGGATTCTGTCAAGATCATATATATCAGTATGTATAGTTTTGATCTAGACATAATTATTGGCTTGCTGCGATGCTTTCGATCTCTGGAGAATTTACACATAGAGGTGATGATTTCATGCACATTGAAAGCTCGTATATATTGTACTAGAATTAACTGTTCAGCTGTCGTTCTTTCGACATACTCTTTTTTCAGACCTTAATTGTTTTCAATCTTCATGTCTACTTAGGGATAACCACACGGAGAAAAACATATAACCAATCGTTGGCGTAATAAGCACAAGGATTTTCTCATTTCTCATGACATTCGTTTGAGGACAATAATGATGGGACGATATGCATCCAACCAGGCAAACAGAAGCTTTGTCACATTCTTCCTGTTGAACACGAGGTTACTATTGTCCATGAGGCTTAATTTTTACAGCAAGAGATTTCTTACGGACGAACATGTTGAATAGCAAAAAAATAAGTTTCAGGTGGACAAATGGGCTCCTAAACGTGCTCGGCTTATATTTACAATAAGTTGTAGACATCCTGAAATAAATTGTTTTGCACAGGATGTTGATTTTATGGATCAGACCGATCCATTTGTTTGTGACTGCAAAAAAGAGTGGTTGGGTTAGATGTTACTATCATGTTCAATCTGGGTTTTGTCTAAAAATTTGATGAATAATTAATCCTTGGGCTTTTTGTACCATTTGTATGCTTGACTTGCATGTTGTTGCCCTCGTACTCCCCTCGACCTACCACTACACTGTCGCATCTTCCATGGCTGCTGTTCGTTCCTGTCCGAGGCCTTGCCGTCATTCTCCACCTTGGTTAGCTCGCTGTGCCCGCCGCCGTCTGGCGTTGTCAACATGGTCAACAACCAAGAGGAATCAGGAGATGATTGTACACGGAGAGGCTGACAGTAGGGACCCACCAGGGTCATTGCATTTTGCAAGCAGGTGCCTCGTTATTACAAGCCAAAAAAATACTTCCTCCTAATTGTTTGACAACTAGGTTCCACGCCATTGTCAATGTAGTCAATACACGAGAAAATTACACAACGAGCGGATAACACCAGGGACCCAGCAGCTCGCCCAGTTGTTTTTCAGTTTTAGAGTCGAAGCTCAACTGCACGCTGTGCGGGGGCTGTGGCCCGTCTAGCCCACGCTTACGCTTTTATTAAGCACATTACGAGCCCATTTGATATATTTTTTCTTTCTGAAATTGGCTAGCCCAGTTCTTTTTTTGGAGAATACCAAAACCGAGGCCTACTTGCTTTTCTCAGCCCTGCTGGGCTGCAAATCTTTCAAGACGAGGAGGGATAAGAAATGGGCTTCCCCAAAAAACGGGCTATGAGTTGTAAGAAATGGGCTGTAAATTTTTAAACCAAAGCCAACCGGCAATTGCATTAAAATATCATATTTTCAGGATTTCTCTACTCTCTACTCTTATAAAAACCAAAGCCAACTAGCAATTACATTAAAATATCATCTTTTCTCCCACAAGATAAACTACTCATACAAATGCATCTTCATGTTCCGTGCAACGAACGGGCATCTTGCTAGTTAAGATTCTAAATTTTATTCATTTTTTTGCGGAGAATTATTTTTTGAATTTTATTTTGATATAATTTTTTGAAAACAATTTTTAACGTGACTCAAAATTTCGTGATTAAAAGAGTTCGGACCCCACCGAAATATGCAAAATTTCGTTGTTTTTTTAGCAGTGCCGAGAATATATGGTATGTAATGCTAATAAAAAGAATATGGGCTTCAAATATCCTTAGGAATTAGCAAATGGGCTGTAAATTATTGAAAATAATGGCTAATGGGTTGTATGCTGTTTTCCACGGATTTGGAGGCTGACTTCTGGGCCTACTAGGTTGACGATGACGCTGTCCTAAATTTTTTTTGACGCGTACGCAAGGCTTTGTCAACTTGGTCAACACACAGTAGTGACTGTTGGATGTCCATCCAACGGCCGCCATGCTTCTTCAATCTCTGATCTTCCTGGTCCAGCCACCCAAACCAGCGCCGGCGGGACTGCCAGCTCCCTCCTCCCGTGGCTGGCTGTGCTGCCGCCAGGCCATCCCTCTAACCACCCACACATCATGTTATTTTCCAGCAATGTTAGCCTCACCCCGCAGCCGACCAGTCAGCACTCGTTCTCCCCTCAGCGTGGGCATCCACTGTTGTGGCTTTGCCGGCTCTGGGTGGTTCTCTTCCTGGGCCTCACCCTTGTCCACCACGTTTGTGCTCTCGGCGCGGCGAGGTCAGCATGGTCAACAAACAACAGCCATCGGAAGAGGCTGACAGTAGGGGCCCACACAGGAAAATGCCTCCTTATTATGCGCAAAATAATGATTCCTCCACCTGATAGCTGGGACCTACCGGAAGGGTCTCTGTATTTCGTGAAAAAAACGTTCCCCACGCTGTCAACTCGGACCCACCGGAAATGCCTCCTTATTACGCACAAAAAAATGAATACTCCCCCTGCTAGCTGGGACTCTCCTTGGTGGGAGGCTGACTTGTGGGCCTACTAAGTTTACGGGGACGGAGGGCTTTGTCAACTTAGTCAATATGAACGACTCTAGCTCCAGTGACCGTACGATGTCCGTCTAACGACCGTAGTGCTTCCTCAACCTCGGGTCTTCGTGCTCCAGCCGCCCAAAGTAGCGCCGGTCGTGCCGCGTGCTCCTGCCTCCCGTGGCTGGCTGTGATGCCACGGAGGCCTCACCGCCCCCTACTACTCCCACCGCTGGCCAGGCCATCCCTCTCCTCACCCACACCCCTGTTATTCTGCGGCGACGACAGCCTCACCCTTGTACTCCTCTTCACGTGGGCATCCACTGCTGCGTCTTCCCCGGCTCCGTGTCGTCCCCTTCCTAGGCCTTGCCGTCGTCCACCGCCGTGGTGCGCTCAGCATGGCGTGGTCAATGTGGTCAACGACCAACTTCCATCAGAAGAGTATTGTGTGTGGAGAGGCTCACAGCTGGGTCCACGGCGGCCGCAAGGAAGTGCCTTCTTATTACGTGCAAAATAGGACCCACCGGACGGGCCACCGTATTTCACGAAAAAACGTTTTCCCCCTGACTGCTGGGACCCACCAGCTACACCTTCGCATGCAAGGAAGTGCGTCCGGGCAAAAAAAATGATTCACCCCACTGACTACTGGGACCCACCAGCTACATCTTCGCACGCAAGGAAGTGTGTTCAGGCAAATAAAAAACAAAATGATTCGCCCCCCTGACTGCTGGGACCCACCAGCTACATCTTTGCAGGCAAGGAAGTGCCTGACAGTCGGGACCCAACTGGTCGAAGCGTACGTAGCATTGTCATTCTGGTCGCGAACGTGTATGTACATACTGGTCGATGTAGAGGCACGCACGTGTCATAGTAGAGGCGCGCACGTGTCGTAGTAGAGGCGCGCACGTGTAGTAGTAGAGACGCGCACGTAGCATGTACACGTACGTACAGCAGCGAGGGTGCAAGAAAGAAAGTACGGCCACGTACATACATACGGGCCATGGTCTCGAACGCCTACTCGCGCATACATACATGGCTAGGTCGGAATGGAGAAACAACATTGTCGTCGTGTTCATGGGGAGCCAACCGGCTGGGTCGGAACGGAATGCGTGGTCGTGTTCATTGGGAGGGCTTGGATGGAACAGGCGATGGAAACGAGGCCTGGCGTACCGCACAACGGAGGAAACAGACCTCCTACGTTCGGAACGGGGACCTGTTGATCGGGAGGGGTGTGGCGTACGGCAAAACGGAGGAAACGGACCTCCTACGGTCGAAACGGTGGTCCTGTTGATCGGGAGGGGTGTGGCGTACCGCAAAACGGAGGAAACGGACCTCCTACGGTCAAAATGGGGGTCCTGTTGATC
>NC_057798.1:514702356-514706442 GCF_018294505.1 Triticum aestivum | reverse complement strand
AATCGATCGGCTTCAGTTAGCAGCAGTAGCGAAGGAATCGCTCCATCGGTTTCAGTTAACAACCATCAATCGATCGCTTGGGTTCAGTAACGCGTGGCCTGCGGTGCAATAGCTCGGGTTCAGTTAGATCCCAACGCCTCGCTCGGGTTCAGTTAGAGCCAATGCCTCGCACGTGTATGAGAGAAACGCGCATCGCTCGGCCCCCGACCTCCCACCGTAACCAGCAACTCCCCGAAATTCTCCTCCCCCTCACTTCTACCACGGTTTTTTCCGTCATGGACGGCCCAAAGAATGTCATGCAGCTGCGTCTCCGGCCCGCCCAGGACGAAAAGCCCATTTTCTGTCATGATTTTTTGTCATAGAAGTAGGAGCCCACCACATCTATGATGATACCGGCTTTTTTCACAATTATCGTCATAGAAGTGTCATATGTATGACAGAAAAAAATTTGTTCGGCCCAAAATGTCACGGATGTGTCTTTTTTTTGTAGTGATTGATATAGATGGACTATTTCGATGGTGTGCATGTATTTGGAACAGAGTAGTAGCATGGGTCCGCTTGACTATAAGGAACTATTTATCTGCATCTATAGCTTTCTCTGCTACTCCTTCTAGTGATCGGTATGCAGTGCATGTGTCCGTAGACATGACAGCTTGTCCATGGAAGTTCAACTACGACGACCATCACGTTTCATCTCGCGATTCCCACGACGCCTCTCCAACCCACGGCACCACGCCCCCCGATGTGCGCCTCACCCCTCTCGGCCGCACCGCCCCTCTGCCTTTGTGTCCATGACATGTCAGCCACCTAAAATGCGGCGAGCAGCAAGTTTCTACCACAGCCACCCGCGATTCCCACGACGCCGCTCGAACCCATGAAACCACACGTCCCCTGACCTGCGGCTCACCCCTCTTGGCCCCACTGCCCCTCTGCCTTCGAGAGCATTACAGGTGGACCAGTCACCTATCGGGTCCACATGTTATTGACTCAAAGGTATGTGTAGTAAGGCGCTGAAGCTCAGTCCCGACGGCCCCAGGGCTTGTGGTGCTCCCGCAGCACGAACTCGTGCCAAACTCGAGATTTGTTTCTTTACTATACATGCACGCAACGATTTAATGGACATTGTAATCTCAACATGTGACGGGGAGCTCTAAATTTGAATTTGAAACTTACAAAACAAAAAGATTCAAAACAAATAAACTGGGAGAGAGGGAGTATATCGTAGGATGTGTCCCATACAAAGTAAGTCCCCTGGTTTGTCACCGCGAAGATGCGGTTAGAAAGGAGCAGAGCGTCTTCCTACTCGTACGGCAACAAATCGGCCGCAGACAGCATGGTCCGCATTTGACCGCCATGTGCAAGGTTCGTGCTATCTTATTGAATCTCACTATGGTTCCATCATACCAATTCATGCGGTGGACCATTGCATGGCTGATCCCAATGTTGGACAAAAGTTCTACGGGAACGGTGTCACCGTTGTAAATGTTGTGCAAATTGATGTTGGTACCCTCCCGTACATATGCAAGCCAATCTCCACTCGCACCGAGCCTAGCCCGTGAAATAGTGGGCAGGGGGAGAATTAGGAAATGGACACGAAATTAGTCTTTAGAATTCATTTACTACGTTATCAAACTCATCTTACCTGCTCATCGGAGGAAATCCGAGTGCCCCTCAACGTCGGCATCTCAAGGGGCGTCAACTTGCAACTACGGCCACGCCGCGCTAGAGAGACCCCCAAGGAAACATCCTCGTGCATTCCACGGAACATCAAGATGCATTTGTATGAGTAGTTTATCTTGTGATAGAAAAGGATGAACGAGGGAAGGCCTCTAGAGATAGAGATGGACACTACTACTACCAATGTGCTGGCCCGTGCATTGCAATGGATCCAAACTAGTAGAATAATACTTGTTCACATGCTTGAAATATAAACACTCTAGTTTTGATATACATGTGTCAGCAGACATGACAGCTTGTCCATGGAAGTTGAACCACGGCGACCATCATGTTTCTTGTTTCTACCACTGCCACACCCACACGCGATTCCCACGATGCCGCTCCAACCCACGGCACGATGTCCCCCGACGTGGACATGGATCCTCTGACGTGGCTATCACTGCCTTGCCCTGCCTTTCCTTTGCTGACAGGTGGGACCCACTTTAATGGGCCCCACATGTTAGTGACAGAATGGTAGGATTGTTTGCGTCAGGGGATCCTCATCCCCCTGAGAGGGAAATGTAACTCCTGCGGTAGGCCTTGTGGTGCTCCCGCAGTACGAGCTCGTGCCAAAACTGGAATTTGTTTCTTACTACTACCAACTAGTACTAGTAAGGTACACGTGCATTGCACGCATGAGATTCTGGTGGTTTGTGCATTATGCTTCTACATGTGGAGCTTTCTAGATTCTAACATGTGGCAAAATCTGGTGGAATGTAAGGTTAGGCAAGTTTGATTAACTTAGGTGAGTGTTTGGTTCAAGCCACACCTTAGGCAAGCCACACTAAGGCCCCACATGACATACACACACAAAATGTGGCAAGATTCCCTTAGGCTTGCCAACTTGTGGCTCTCATTTTGAAGAACTAATAACTTTGCTTAAGCTTAGTTGTGGAAAAGTTAGTCATGAATTAAGCTCAACCATGGAGTCTTCTAGATTATACATGTGGTAGAATCTGGTGGATGATATCCAACGGCCAGTAGTGCTCGGATTTGCCATCTTTGTACCGTCAGATTGGCTTCATCCAATGACCAACTTTCAAAGTTTTTCACACACTATATAGGGGGTATAGATATAGATGTGTCGGTCCGTTGCGCGTTAAAGGGGGGGTGCATGAGCATCGCGACTCAGGGCTCCTACCGGCTCTCCGTCCCTCACCCTCTGGTCTGCTCACGGCATCGCGCCCCGGCACACCAGCGACGGCTGAGACCAGCCCGAGAGCCGGGACCCGAGGACATAGAGTCTCGACATCTAACCCAGCTTGCACATTAAAGGGGGGTGCCTGAGCATCACGACTCAGGGCTCCTACCGGCTCTCCGGCCCTCACCCTCTGGTCTGCCGACGGCATCGCACCCCGGCACACCAGCGACGGCTGAGACCAGCCCGAGAGCCGGGACCTGAGGACGTAGAGTTTTGTCATCTAACCCAGCTTGCGCGTTAAAGGGGGGTGCCTGAGCATCGCGACTCAGGGCTCCTACCGGCTCTCCGGCCCTCACCCTCTGGTTTGCCCACGGCATCGCGCCCTGGCACACCAGCGACGGCTGAGACCATCCCGAGAGCCGGGACCCGAGGACGTAGAGCATCGACATCTAGCCAAATTTGCAAGAACACACTCCAAGATAAGGCCCAGAGCCAGGCGCAACCCACCTTGAGGTACGGCCCCGTGAGTCCCGCGCTGGCTCACGGGTGCCCAGATACACCTCGTCAAGCCCTACCGTGCCAGCCACGTGTCAGGGCGGGGCTGTACACGCCTCGGGGGCTCCTCCCGGAGGGGAGCCCCCTCCCACGCACCAGTGGAAGCACCATGCTCCGCACTGGCTGATGACACTGCCGAGGAGCGGCTATGCACGTACACATACGAAAGCACTATGCTCCACGCTGGTGATAAACAACTGAGGGTGGCCCCCCGGGCCGCATAAACCTCAGGGAGCCCAGAGCTTAGTGTCTAGCCTCATTGCAACGCCTCCCCTCGGGAGTGCCGCGCGAGGGGGCTGGGCACAGGGGCTACGCCTGGGTCACGCCCAGGTGCACGCCACCCAGCCAGGCCCCCCCAGGCCTAGTTCGTCACGCGTCCCTTCCTGAACGGAGCCAAGGTATGAAGGTCGTTTGAGCGTCAAGGGGAACTCCTGAGCATTGCGACTCAGGAGCATAACTGGTCACGTAGCTCCTCACTCCTTGGTCCCGTCCTGGTTTCCGGTCGGGGTTAATGGCGGTTGAGGTATGCGCGGGGCCGGGCTCTGCAGACGTAGAACGGTAGATCCACCCCCACATCTCACCTCCCTACTTGCTGTTCGGGTGCCAAGGGGGACTCCTGAGCATCGCGACTCAGGAGCCTAACTTGTCACGTAGCCCCTCACTCCTTGGTCCCG